>NC_058415.1:92447710-92456133 GCF_002201575.2 Neomonachus schauinslandi | reverse complement strand
GCTCCCTCCTCCCCTCCTCCCTCTAGTGCTCCCTCCTCCCCTCTTTCCTCCAGAGCTCCCTTCTCCCCTCCTCCCTCCAGAGCCCCCCCCTCCGCTCCTCCTTCCAGTGCTCCCTCCTCCCCTCCTTCCAGAGCTGCTCCAAGGCAGGAGGGTGAAAACCTGCTCCCAAGCCAGGGCTGAAATTTGGCCCAAAGCCTATTGGCAGAATGCAGGGCCCCAATGGAGGGCACACAGGCAGTGGTGGCTCCTGGGGGAGGGAGTGGTTCCTGAGGCCTTCAGTCCTTCCCCAAGAGTAGAGGGGGATGTGGTGGGCAGAGCCCTAAGTCCGTGAGCTGAGGAGGGGGGACAGGGAGGGACTTTGCAGCCACCCTCTTCCTTGTACGGACAATCCGCTCCTCCAGGCTGCTGGGCTGCCCTTATATAAACATCTCTGCTGCCTCCAGGCGCCTCAGCTCCCGGGCACTGGCCCCGAGAGAAGTTACCCCAGGTTCTGGGAAGGGCAGCCAGCTTCTGGGAGGAGGCAGGCAGCTGCCTTGGCCTGGACTGGCTGTCCCTCACAGCATCCCAGCTGCCACGAGTGACCCACGACAGGTGTGCTACGAGGAGTGGGCAGGAGTCAGGTGTGCAATCTGCCCACCACCAGCCCACTCTGCCTAGCTCGCAAGGCTCCCTGCAAGGGCTGCTTGGCTGCCAGCCTCCAGGTTCTGCAGTCCTGCAGGTGCTCCTTCCCCTCGCTCCCCAGGATCCTTCCCCAGGGTCCTTCACCCAGCTAGGTCCCTCTCAGCCTTTAAGGCTCCCTTCTGCCATCACCTACTCCAGAAGCCCGCCAGGATGCAGGGCTGGGTGGTTGTACCTCCTCCCCTGGGGCTGACCACCCTGCGTTGGGATAGGGATGTCTGTCCCCAGTGCCGGGCCATGAACTTTGGTTTCAGTGGGGACTATGGCAGGCATTCTGAACGTCCAGCGCTTAACCTGGCTTGGCACAGGACGCCCAAATCTGGCATCGCGGCGGAGAAATAAATCATGCGGAAGGAACACGTGGGGGGAGCCCAGGGCGGCATGGGCGCTAGCAGCGGGCCTGCGGGACTCATGGGCTTTGCGGGGCATCTGAGGCTGGAGGCGCCAGAAAAGGGGCCGGACAGTGACCAAGGAGCGTCTAGGGGCGGGTCCCTCTTGGGGGAGTGGCAGCGCAACCCGTGTGGCCAGGCGTTGGCCCCAGGTTGTTTCATTGGGGCAACAAGGGCCCTCTTTCCAGAAACCGTAGCTTTGGCGCCGCCATCCCTCGGGGTCAAGTGCCGGGCCGTCAGAGCCAGGGTGTCTGTGCGGTCTCCAGGAAGCTTACAACTGAGACCTCAGGGCTCCGCGGAGTACAGCCGCTGGTTCAGGGCTTACCTACGGCTGTTGAGGGTACGACTTCTCCCTGAGCTCCCGCCCCGGGCCCGGGGACCCCTAAACGGCCTCGGCCGCCCCTCCCCACCTCCACGGGTCCAGCTCCCCACCTCGCACGGATCCCTCAGGCTCCCCAGTCCCCACTCCGCCCGCGCCTCCTCCGCTATTGAGATGCAAATCTTTGCCAATTGTCGCCGAGAAAGGCGACAGTCAGCGCCGGATCCTTCCGCAGTCCCGAACCAAACTTTTTGCCGCTGAAAACTTTCGAACAAGAAGTAGTCCCTAGGGCCGGCCCCCGACGCCCCTTCGCCCCGCCGCGGCCCCCAACCCCGAAGGACCCGGCCTCCGGATGCGCGTCCAGGCCGAGGCGACGCAGGGCGGTCGCGGTGCGCGCAGGGGCGAGGCCAGGGAAGGCGAGGGGTGCGGAGGGATCGGCGGGGCGGGCCCGAGGGGCGGGGCCGGCGGGCGGGGGCGGAGCGCACGGCGGTCTGCGCCTCACTAGTGCCTCGGCCGCGGGAGGGAGCGCAGGGGCGCGGGGCGCGGGCGCGAGCGCAGCGGAGGAACGAACCGGGGCGCGGAACCGGGCCCCGAGGCCGCGAGGGTCCAGCGCCGCCCGCCCGCCAAGAAGCAGGGAGCAGCCGCGGGCCGCCGCCACCGCTCGTGGGACCGTCCGGCGCGCCCCTGTGCGCCGGAGCCCTGCCGTCCCGGCGCAGGAGGCCGCCACCGGGCGCAGCGGGCAGCCGGCGGGGTAGGCATGCCGCCGCTCCTGGCGCCCCTGCTCTGCCTGGCGCTGCTGCCCGCGCTCGCCGCACGAGGTAGGCGCCCGCCCGCGAGCCCGCAACTTTCCGCGCCCTTCGGAAACTTTGGTGGCGCCCTGCGCGCGCGCCCCGGGCGGCTGGGAGCGGGCGGCCAGGGTGGGGAGGGGGGGCCCGGGCGACCCGGGGCTCGGGGAGGTGAGCGACCCTCCCCCGCACCGCCTGACCAACCGGGATGGACTCGCGCCGCCCGCGCCCGGGGCCGGGTTTGAAGCCGGGCGTGAGGCGCTAGGCGCCCCCCCGGGGCCCCCGGAGGCCCAGCCCTGGGCTCGCCATCGTCAGCCACGCGTGGGGCTTGCCGCCGGGGCAGGCGGGCGAGCTGCCTACTACTTTTCGATTTGAATCGAGTCGGTTTTGGTTTCCTGTTGCTTTGGGGGCCATTTATCTTTTTCCTCGCCTCTGGCCCGCGCCGGGGGCGGATGTTGGGGCGCGGAGTGTGGGGTCCGGGGCGTCGTGTTGCCTTTACTGAGCTGTGCGGCGCGGCCAGGCTGCCGGGCGGGCGTGGTGGGCAGTGGGGCACCAGGCGGACCGGCCTTCTCCCCATTCAGGAGAGTTGGCGAAGGGCCGGGCGAGGGGCGCCGACGGAGGGGTCTCCTTCCCACGCCTGATCGCCGCCCCCGTCCCGGCTCACAGACCGTTTGGCTTGGTGGGGGCGGGGGTGGTGCGGGTGTGCGGGGCACACAGCCGTGACTAGCGGGACTTTCACTTTGCCGAGTTCAAGTTTGGAATCTTGCAAGGGTGAAGAGGGACAGGGAGAAGGAACGCTGTCTCTCTCCATTTCACATCGAGGAATCCAGTGGTGATTAATTCCTCTCTTCCCCTAGAAGTTGGAGGGGAGAATTAGCTCCCCACTTCCAGAAGGTGGGGTTCCAAGTCACACCCCGTCCCCGCCCCCATGAGGGGCTTAATTTACACAGCGCTGGTAAAATGGGGAGGAAGCGACTGGATGAATCCCTTCTTGGGAATGGGGCCTAATTCCTTCCAACCGGGGTATCTTCCTCCCCCTTCCCTGGGTGTAGCTGAAGATGCCCGCCTGCAGGAGCAGGTATTGGGTGTCCTGGAGGCTGGGCCAGGTCCCCGAGGTGCAGCCCCCGTGCCCCAGGAGGCGGCCCTGGTGACAATGGGCTGCTCTGATTCCGGGGCTGGCGCTTTGTTGGCGGGCGGGGCCTTGAGCCTTGCAGCTGTCGCCTTTTCCCACGAGCTGGGGGGGGGTGGGCCAGTGTGGCCACCCCACCCCTCAGCACCGCCCCCTCACAGAACACGTTTGAACAGCAAGACAACGTTGGTGGCTGGATAGGGGCCCCAGCCCCGATGGGCTCCCCGTTGAAGACCCGTTGAAGATGGGTCGGGGGTGCAGAATTTGGGAGAGTGGCCCAGGGTCATGTCAGATCTTCTTCATTGTTGTCCAGATGGCATTTTAGGACACCCTATCCACTTTGAGCGTGACCTGCCCGCCTGCCACCCAGCC
Source organism: Neomonachus schauinslandi (assembly GCF_002201575.2). Lineage (NCBI taxonomy): Eukaryota > Metazoa > Chordata > Mammalia > Carnivora > Phocidae > Neomonachus > Neomonachus schauinslandi. The sequence goes on along the minus strand of NC_058415.1, from coordinate 92,452,461 downwards.
AACCTGTTGCCCTTCCCCCCCATTTCTGACTACAAAACTCTGGGCAGAGTGTTGAAGCCCCTTGGGGTTCACATTTGGGAGGGTTCCTGAGGTCCCCTGCCCCCAGCAAACCCATGATGAGGCAGAGCCTTCTAGGTAGAGGGGTAGCTGTACCCCTTGGAGTGGGCCCTTCCCTGTCCTGAGGGCCCTCCTGCCACCCAGGCTGACCTCTCGTCTTGCCCCTCCCCAGGCCTGCGATGTTCCCAGCCCAGTGAGAGCTGCTTGAATGGCGGGAAGTGTGAAGTGTTCCCCAACGGCACCGAAGCCTGTGTGTGAGTACGCACCCCTGCGCCCCTGTGGGGACCTGTTGCTTTTGTCAGGAGCAGAGCCCCTGCCTTCTGCATCAGGGGCCAGCAGGGACAGAACACTAGGCCATTGTCTTCTGGAGATGGCCCAGAAGGCTGGGCGCGGTCACGTGCTACTTTTATTGGACAAAGTCTGGCAATTACTTAATCACCAGCAATTATGTTGCGTGTGGAGCTGGTCTGGCCACTGGAGGTTCGAGCACACCTTTGTGGGCCACCTTGGACTCCTGGGGTACTAGGTGGGAATTCCTGGTACCCCATTTCCTCCTAAAGTCCCTGAGAAACAAGTTGCCCACCAGGGGAGGCTGTGGACCTTTAGAGAGGCCCGGCCCCCACCACCCTGCCTACGGGAGTGCCTCCTCCAGGAAGGGCCTCTCAGCCAGAAATGGGCTCTTTCAGAGTCCGACCCGCCCCTCCAGGCCCTCGGCCTTCCCCAGCAAACCCCCTCTGACCTCAGGTGAGGTTGGGGAACTCATCGTCATCATCAGGAGCCCATCTCCCAGGTTGAGGGTGGGTGGTACCTCCTGGAGCTGGGTTTCGGTCTTGCCATCTATAGCTCCAACCCCCCACCGTCTGGCCCACCAACCAGCCCATCACCGGCTGGGCCTCCGTCCCGCAGCTGGGGCAGGAGTGTGTGTGTTGTGGGGGTGCGCGCTGCAGCCTGCCGGACTCCAGCAGGGAGTCCTGGTACAGCACGCGCCCTGCCTGCCCGTGCACACCAGCCTCAGAGAAGTTTTGTTGCACTGGTGCCCTTCAGCTCGACTTCGTCCGATGGGAACACAAGGAGGTGCTTGGTGGCTGGAGGAAGGGCCCCTCCTCCCCCGGGGGGAAGCTCCCCGGCCGGTCCTGGGTCCTCCGTCCTCCTTGGCGTGCTGCATTCCCACTGCCGAGGGCCCCTTCCCTTGACAACCCTTGGCCCGTGGGCAAGCAGTCCCCCCTTGCACTGCCCCCATCCCCCCCAAACTGAAGCCAATTAAGCAGGTCTGTGAGCAGTTTAATAGACAAAGAGGATTGTGTCTTTGTCAGATGCTAATGAATGCACACTACTTTTTTTTTTTTTTTTTTTTGCTTTTTTGGGGCCTTTTTCTTTTCCTGCAGAAGCCGCACCGACGCTTGATGCCCTAAATCTTGTTTCCTTTCATTCAGAGACCGACAGCTGGGATTCAGGGGAAGCGCAGCGGCTATTGTCGAGAGGCGGATTAATGCCGTGTGATTAATTATGCGTGGCTTCCCAGAATGCACGACTCCCTTCCCGCCAGCCCTGGGCCTGCTCTGGCTGCGCGCTCACCCATGGGGTGTGTGTGGGGGGGTCCCTGCACTTCTGCAGAGGGCTTTGGGAAGGCAGGAGGGGTGCGGTGCTGGGGAAGGTGGGAGCAGTCTTTTATCAGTGCCACCAAGGAGCAGGGACAGCCCGGCCCAGGGGCCACTGGGGTCTCCCTGGGCTGGAGCCTGGGCCACGAGGGGGATGCCTTGGGGTGCAGGCTACTGCATCCCCCTCCTTGGCATTGGGGTGAGACACTTCAAGGGGACAGAGTGATAGTGCAGCATACTCTCCCACCCCTCAATCCTAGAGCCCTGCCAGCCCAAGCCCGGCCACTGCTCAGGGCCGGGCGCCGGCCTTGTCTTCTCCCTGGGGCCTGGGGCCCCCCTCCTCCTTGGCGGGAAGCCTGCCTTAGTCTGGCCTGGCACTCAGCCGAGCTCGGCCCACAGAGACCCCATTGTGCACACCCCGCAGATCCACTTGGAAGACGGAACGGAAGCACCGTCCTCAGAGGCCCTACCTCTGGGTCACACCGTGTTGGAGACTGGGGAGCAGGGTTGGGGTGCCAGCCAGGCCCAGCTGTGGAAAAGGATGGGTCTGGACTCGGGGTGCAGCTTGGGGACGTCGTGGCCACTCCTGTGAGGGGCCCTGGCTCCCTCTGATCCTGGGCCCTGTGCCTTCTGCGGGGACCTTCTGTTCCCTTCAGGCCCCGGAAAGTCTGCTAGTATGGGAGGCCGAGTGGGGAAGGCACCTTCTTTCCTCAAAGGTGTGAGGGTGGAGGCCTCTGGTGCCAACCTCGGTATGAATTCCAACTCTGTAGCATCCATCCTGGACTCTCTCGGAAAGTTCTTTGACTTTCTGGATCGGTTTGCTGGCTCTCCTATGGATAGGGCGTGGGAAACGGTGGTGTTCCGGTTCCAGGCACATTAGTACCTGGTGAATCATATGTTTCCACCCCAAAGAGAAGGAACCTTCCCCAGAGGCCGCGAGTCAGGTGGCTGCAGGGCTCAGGGTCGGAAAAAGAGGTTTCTGTTGGTGTGAAAGCCTTCCCAGGATATCACCGAGTAGCTGAGGCATGGTGGGCTGTCCCTGTGGGCAGAGTGCCGTTTCTGGACGGCTGCTCTGTGCGGTGCCCTGCAGGCAGGCTCAGGGCGGTCAGTGCAGAGGGGGGATACTCACATGGGCTCCCCCTCTTTTGTTTGGGGGAGGGAGAAGGCCTGAGGGGACTGTTGTCCGTTTGGGTGGGCGTGCATTCTCAGTCTGAAAGGCTTATGGGGGCTGCCCCGGCCTGGGCGGGGAGCTGAGGCCCCAGGATTGCTAAGGTATTCCCCCTGCCTACCAGAAGGTCCATCCCCCCCTGCCCCCCGCCCAGGGCCTCTCCCAGGTCATCCCAGAGGCGGGGTGAGCCATCGTGCTCAGGGCACCTGGGAGGGAAGTCCAGCTGGCTGGCAGGTGGTGGGCTTTAGCCCGGGACCATTCGGTGTTTGAGGCCTGGCTCCGCCACCCCCTAGCTCTGTGACCCCGGGTCGCTGGGTCACCTGAACTCCGACTCCCCGTCTGTAACGTGCAGCTGACCCACGATTGATCTCTTCATGGTGCGAGGATTGCATAAGAGCCTCATGCTTCAGGCACCGGCCGAGTGTCCGGTTCCCTGCCTGCCTTCTCCTTTTGAGCTGACAGGGCTGGTTTCAGGATCCTCATTCTCGGATGTTTAGTTGGCTGATGAGTTAATTTGGAGAACTCAGAAGGTGCTGCCTGGGGAGGGGCTCACCGACTCTGAGGGTTCTATCACCGCCCGTGCCTCTGATCCCCAGTCCTCTTTGCTTTTTCCCAAAGATGCTTTTGAGCACCTGCTGTGTGCTGGGTTCTGCCTGAGGCACTGGCTACGGGCTCAGGGCGCCCTGGCCCTGGTGGGGGTGACGAGGTGACTTTCTTGGCAAGAACACGTGGGTGGGTGTGACGTGTCAGGTGGAGGTGAGCTCGGTGGGCGGGGCAGCCTGACCCGGGGCTGACATGGCTCCTTGCAAGCCTGTGACACCATGTGGGCCGGGCATGGGGGTGTGATCTGCCAGGATGGCGGAGTGCAGAGTGGCACCTGGCCCTGCCCCTCTCTCTCCAAAGCCTGTGTTCCTGCCCGCTGTCCGGTCTTGCCCGCGCCACCCCAAGCCCTCCCTGGCCGCTCTCCGAGGAAGCAGGGCCCGAAGGACAACTTCCCTTTACGAGGGGAGGTCGGGAGGCTCGGGCGGGAGAAGTGACTCGGCCCTGGGCTTCAGAGGGACCGCTCCTTCGGCTCCTGTCACCTGTTTGGCTGTTTCCACTGAGTCACCTGGGAGTCTTGGGCGAGGCTGGGGGAGGGCCAGCCTAACTCTCCAGGCTGCTGTGGGGCTTCCTCTGTTTATGTGGCGCCTGGGCCCCGGGACCAGGTTGGAAACACACGTGTTAGACACCCAGCGTGAGCCAGACTGTCTCCCGGGCTCACCTGCTCTGTGCGGAGACGTCAAGGCACACGCCTTCTTTGAAGGAAGGCGCCTCCTGGGGCCAGGCCCTGCCTCTGCACAGAAGCTAACATTTTTCCCGTTGCAAAGAAATACATACTTTTTTTAAAAAGAGAAAGGAAACTGTGCCCTTGGCAGGAAGAGGGTGGGTCAGGGCCAACAGTTGACGGAGGAGAAGCTCTTCAACAGGATGGCGGGGGGTGTGGCGTGGGTGTTGGGACCCCCTATACCTGGTGGCCGGGGAGGGGCCCGCGGGACCCCACGGGAGCCAGCGCCAGCCCCCTCCGTGCTCGCCGTGCCTTCGATGGGTGGCCGGGGCTGTGCTGGCAGGTGGGGGCCCCCGGGGCCTGCCGGGCTGAGGGGTTGCACCCTCCCGGAGTGGGGAGGGCACCTTTCCTGTTTCATGTCTTGTCTATAAATAGTGAAAGGATGTGGCTTTGCAGAGCTGATTGAGCACCTAGATTGCTTTCCTCAACAACGTACCAGTAATAACTCCACGCGCAGACAGCCCCATAAAACCCTGGCAGACGCGTTTCTTGGCGGGCTTACACCCCCTTCAGGTGGCGGCCAGCTCTGCTTGTCTTTTTTTTTTCCAAAGCCAGTTTTCAGGTGGGAAAAACTGAGGCCGGGGGGGGGGGGGGGGGGGGGGGG
>NC_058415.1:92444862-92447610 GCF_002201575.2 Neomonachus schauinslandi | reverse complement strand
GGGGGGGGGGGGGGGGGGGGGGGGGGCGTCTGAAGCCAGCTTCTGTCAGCCCCCACTTCGCGTGCAGGCGTATCCACAGCTTCCCAGAGGCGTTGACAGGCAGCTGGCTTCGGGGCCTTGTGACTGTGGGGCCGATGTGGCTGATGGCCCTGAAGTTCCCTGGGATGGCGGGGCTTGACCGGCTCTGGGGGGCTGTGTGGCACCCCCCCCCATGCCCTGCCGTGCATGGTCTAGAAGATACAGAGCCAGCGTGGCTCTGGCGGGCTGGGCCCCCTCAGACACACAACCTGGGCCTCCGTTTCCCCCTCTGAACGTGAGGGAGTTCCCCTCCACGGCATCCCAGCAGGACCCTGGGACAGGCCTGTAAATGCCTGGGTGGGGGCGGGGGGCGCGTGGCGGTCAGGCCAGGCCACGCAGGAGGGCAGGTTCTGCGAGTCTGGGCCCCGCTCTAGGCTCTGGTGTTCTCACCAGCTGGCCCCTGGGGCCGGGCAGTGCCCGATGGGGAGGGCGTAGTGATGCACAGATGTTCTGGAGGAGGAGCGGACAGGCAGAGGAAGGCCCTTTTTGGGAGCAGCCCGGGCCCTGGGGTGTCTCCTCAAGATGGGGCCCGCCCGCCCCCAGGACACAGAGGGGCTGAAGATTGGGGGGGACGGACACATGTGTGGATGTCTTGGTGATCAGTTATAGGCAGCATGAATTTTGCTGCTTTAGCCACTTGAAGGGTGCGGTTCAGGCATTTAATACGTTCCCAAGGCTGTGCCACCGTTGTCTGGCTCCGGAGCTTTGCCCCCCACCACCCCCCGTCTCCCGCTCTGCTCTCGGGGCCTGCTGTCTGCCCCGCAGTTGGGTCCTGCAACATCACATCTCCTCTCCTACACGGTGGGGCCTGCGTCTGCCTCGCCCGCCCCCAGCACCTCTAGGCCGGCCCCGCTAAGTAGGCCTCCCGTTCTCCCGGCCCCTGGCCCTGGCCACCGCATGTCTGCTTTCTGCCTCTGGATTTGCCTGTCCTGGATGTTCTTGGCCCAGCTCAGAGTTACCTGGTGTGGCCCCGTAGAAGATGAGAGAGGGCTGGGGGCCTGGCCTCTCACTCTTAGACACAGATGGGGTCCCTCCAGGTTGCCTTCTGGACTAAGGGAGGCTCCCTGTCTCCCGCAGGGCAGCAGAGTGGTCCCTCCCGGTCAGGCGGACTTGTGAGCGTTAGCATCCAGACTCACCCCTGGTTTGTGGAGGGGTGCTTTCTCTGCATCTCTGAGACCCGTGGAATTCTGGGGCAGAAACTCTCCCCCGCAGTGTTTCACCATCGAGTGGTCCCTTCCGACCCTGCACCCACTGCTCCTAGGATGGAAGCATTCTGGCAAAGGTGGCCCCCAAAACGACTTTCCCCACTTTCCCCCAAGCTCAGGGGCAGGGATCAGCAGGGATCAGGATGTCACGTCATTAGCGCTTTAGGGTGAATTAGTTCCGTTAAGCATTGTGCTCTCCTTGCTTCCTCCCTGGTGCAGAGCTGCTTCTTTGAGTGGGTCGTGGACCCCTCTGGGAGGCCTGGCCTCTCCCACCAGGCAGCCTGCCCCCTCCGGCCCCCACAGCCGTTTGTCGTGCTGTGGGTCTTGAGCTCTTCTGGGCTGGGGGCTTTCTCTGGAGGTCAGACCTGGGGCCCCCGAGCAATGGAGGCAGCTCTCAGGGGCTCACATTTCCAGGAAGAGTGCCCGGGGCCCTGGTTTCCAGTGGGCCTTGGGGAGAGGCGTGCACTGGGGAGCCTGGCCTCTGATGCCCACAGCTGCAGTTCCCAAACCCGAGCGTCCCTCACACACAGCTGCCGGCCCCCGACCGGGTCTCGGTCTGGGAGGCCCCCACGGCACTGGCCCAACTGCAGCTTTGGGCTCTTCACCCCAAGAGCTCCCCCTGCCAAGGTGGGGTCCCTCGACCACGGGTTACTCGCCGACTCCCCGTGCACAGGCTGCTCAGAGATGGGTGGACGTGTCGGGGGGAGCCACCGAGGCGCTCGCCAGAGCAGTGGCCACGTCACAGCTTCTGGGCTGGGCTGGGGCTGGGGCCCGTCCTGGCCACCCCGTAGTGAGTGGGTGACAGGCTTCGTCCCCAGCTGTCCCAGCTTAGCGCTCAATGGGCTGGCCATCAGTTGCGTGTGCTCGAGTGCTCCAGTTGGTGGTTCTGTTAAGCTGGGTAAGCGGTTCCCTTGTCCCTCTGTTGACGCTGTCGATTGGCTGAGCGAAAGCCCCCCCGTTGGGGAGCCAGGCGGATGGTCGCGTCCATCCCAATGGGACAGCAGGGGCCCCTGGAGGCTGGGGCTTGAGAGGTGGCCACAGAATGTCTCAGACACCACCCCCCACCCGCCCTGAGATGTCTGGGACCCACGCAGGGTCTTGTGCCAGGGGGGTGGGAAGACGCTGCGGCAGCCCTTGGGCCCTTGGCTACTCCCTTCCCTGGGGGCCCTTCCAGGCCTGGGCAGCCGCTTGGCTGCCGGCCCCCTGCCTTCTTCAGCCCACGGTGGTGGCCTGGCCTGGGTCACAGCTGAGCCACAGGCATCTGCCCAGGGGCCCAGAACCCAGGGCCCGGCCAGACCCGCTCTTGACCCTCCGCCGACCAGCCTGGGCTAAGGGAGCCTGCTCGATGCGCCAGGCCCCGGGGAGGTGTTTGCCCCTGCCTGTGCCTAGCCCGGCGGCCCAGGACAGGAAGCTGCCAGGAGGGAGCAGCACAGATCTCCCACCAGCCCGGCCAGGCTGCTCGGGG
>NC_058415.1:92362096-92444762 GCF_002201575.2 Neomonachus schauinslandi | reverse complement strand
GGGGGGCGGGGGGAGAGTGGCAGCTGTTGGCACCTGGAAAGGTCTGTCCGGGCCTGCGCAGCAGGGCCCGTCGTGGGGCTGGGGACCTGCCTCCCACCATTTCCTGTGTCGGTCGTTGGTGAGCGGAAACTGCACAGTTACTGGAAATGAGAGGTTTGGGGAAGAAGCCAGAGTTTTGAGTGTGTGTGTTTTTCCCTGACAGCTTTTCAGTAAGAGCGACGCTGAGCTCAGGCTGGGCGGTGGGGAGGGTCCTGCCGCACGTCCGTCCGCCCCTCAGGGCCTCTGTCTCCCCTCCCTCCGGGGAGGGCCTGGGTGAGGTGACTACCCTTGGGCCTTCCGGGTCAACCCAAGGGCTCCTCCACCTGTCAGCCTGGCTGGTCCCGGCTCCCCTGGGGCGGCCCACAGGGCGGGGCTCCCCCTCTGCACTTCCCCTCCGTGGTCAGAATGAGGGCGGCCTCAGCCCTGTCTGCTTGGGAGCCAGACGGGGCGGCCAGGCAAGGCTGTGTGTGCCGGCATCAGCTCAAGTTACCTGGTGTGGCCCCGTAGAAGATGAGAGAGGGCTGGGGGCCTAGCCTCTCGCTCTTAGACACAGATGGGGTCCCTCCAGGTTGCCTTCCGGGCTAAGGGAGGCTCCATGTCTCCCGCAGGGCAGCAGAGTGGTCCCTCCCGGTCAGGCGGACTTGTGAGCGTTAGCATCCGACTCACCCCCCGGTGGGCTCAGAGCGTGGTGGCACCCTCCCCCGGTGGTCCGGGGCCCGGGGTCTGGCACACCTGAGCCTGGGCCAGTGGTGGGGGTGGGCACAGAGCCGGAAGTTGAGGCCAGAGCCTGGTGGGTGGCTCGAGGTTCTGGAAGGAGCTGCAGTCCCAGCTGGTTGCCCTGAGCGGGGCTTTCCCCCACCCTAGCACGCCGCTCCCGCTGAGCTGGGCTGTCGGCTCCATCGGCAGCACGGGCTGTGGCGTGGGCTTCCTTCTGCCCCCTGGGCTGTGTGACCTTGGGCTGCCCACTCACCTCTCTGAGCTCCTTTCCCTCAGGGAGGATGGGGCCTGGCACCTTGAGCCGGGGGGGCATCCCACAGAGCTCCTGGCTGGTGACGGTGCAGCCCTTGCGGCCTGTCGGGGGTGATTCTAGGTCAGTGTCCCCTTTAGGTCCATGTGGGTCCACACACGGCTCTAACACGGGTCGGTACCCCGATGGAACACATCGGTTGACTTTTGCTCTGTCGGAGCCCTCCCCTCGTGCTCCGAGGCCTCATCCAGAAAGCTCCCCCAGACCGGGTCTGCCCCAGCATTTGGGCGAGCTCGTGCTAGGGCAGAGGGTCAAGCCCAGCCTGAGAGCTGCCCACTTTCCCTGCAGGGAAAAGCCCTCCAGAGGGCCCCAGACCCATGTTAGCTGTCCCAGGACAGCTGGGTGTCCCCAGAGGGTGACCGCAGGCCCCACCCTCACCTCCTTGGCCCCGGGCCTGGGTTCCGTCTTCTGGCATTTGCTGCGTCCCAGGGCACCTTGGAGGCCGTGCTGGGCCCAGGGTGTCCGCAAGGGCTACACAGCCAGGTACGCAGGCCTGGGGGGCGTGGGGCCTGGTCTTTGGGGGCGGGGGTGCTCAGAGGCGTGAGTGGGCAGCAGAGGCCAGAGAGAAAGGGGCTGGGGAGCGGTGCAGGGTGGGGGTGACCTCTGGGACCACCGCTTAGCCAGCGGCAGCCCACAGCTGGCCCTGCGGTTGTCCCAGCCGAGTGCAGCGGGGGCAGGCTGGCTGTGAGCTCCCGCCCGCTCGTGCTGGCGCCTGTGGACAGGAAAGCCCCCGGCCCTGTGGAGGAGGGTGAACGGCCCTCCTGCTGGATGGGGCTGCAGAGGAGCCGGGGCCCCAGAGACGTCCCACCTGCCAGCTGGCTGGGAGGCTTCCTGATTCCCAGACCTCTCACCCGGAGCCCTACCCCCCACCCGGGTTTTGTGTTTCTCTGAGCTTGGGGGGGTAGGAATGCATTGTCTGCTGCAGCCCTCTGGGGCTGGGGCGGTCAGGTAAGAAACCCAGGCCTCCTGGGCAGGGCATCTGGGGTGCAGGGGACACACATGCTCTCTCCTCTACCCGTGGAGCTCCTGCTGGACCCGAAGCTGCCTCTGGGGGGGCGGGGGCGGCCCTGCTCTGACTGCCCCTGGGTGACTGGCTCCTGGTAAAGAGCTGCATTCAAGTCCAGGTGGTGCTGTGGGCATAACGTGCCTGAGGCCTGGTTTTCTTGTCTGTGAAATGGGCCCAGTGTGTACCTGCAGGGCCGTTGGGGGAGCCCGGCGAGGGGAAGCTGGTGGGCTCTAAGTACAGGTCCTATTTCATCATTCGGGAACCCACGTGAGGGGGTCCTTGGCATCCTCCCCAGACTCTGGACGAGGTCAAGTGCCCCTCAGTGCCCGCCCTGGCCAGCCAGGGGGTTGGGGGTGTCACTAAGCAGCCTGTTCTCTCCCCACACCCCTGAGACAGCATCTGCTCCTAGGAGTGGAGGCGGGAAGCTGCCAGAATCGTTTCTGGCTTTGGTGGGGAGCTCACTCTGCAATTGCTGACTTAATTAATCGCGTTTTGGATTAAGGCCTCCCTGTGGCCTTGTGAGCTTGTCGATTCCTTCATTGCATCTGAGCAACTGGGCGTGCAGGTCTGGGCTCCGCCTGCTTGGGAGCAGAGGCCCCTGCGGCGGGGGGAGGCAGCGGGCCTCCAGGAGAGGTCACACTTTCCAACCTTGTCTCTAGTTTGGGGCTCTGCCTTTGGGGGACGGGGGCAGGATTCTCTGAGTGGGTGGTGGGCAGCAGACTGTTCTCACATGCCTCACTGCCACAGGGCTCTCTTGTGACCCCGGGGGACCCTGTTCTTGCTGGCTGTGCCAACCAGCGGCCCTCCCCACCCCATGGGTGGGCCTGGGTCGCCTCTGTCCCCTGCTGCTGGGCCGTCTCAGGAAGCTGCTCGACCTCATACTGGCCTTTCCTCCCTTCAGACCACTGACCACTTCCCACGTCGAGGGTGGGGCAGCCCTGAGTGACACGGGGACAATGAGCCATTGGGGGCATTGTTTTCCCTGCAGTGGGAAAGGTGGCTTCCCAGGAGGGCAGGTTCATCCCCCACACAAAGGGCTTCCCCCAGAGCCGGGGAAGGAAGCTGTGCTTTTCCTGCATTTCCTCTACCCAGCATATTTTAGAGCGTCCAGCGATGCGACTCGGGGAAGAGATGCAAGACAAAGAGCCAGCCGTACCGTCTGCAGCTGTTGGGGCCGGAAAGCCTGGGCCCCGGGTCGTGCGCAGGCCCCACGCCCCCACCTGCCCTGGGCTACTGGCCACCGCTGCCGTGCTGGTTTGGGGGGGTCTGTCTGTGTCAGCCCTCGCTGCCCACCCCGAGGCCCTGGGAGCCACGGACAGGGTCCCCCCCCACGGGGCCCAGCAGCAGCAGAGGCTGGAGGGAGGCCACCGCTCAGCCAGGCGCCCACTGCCCCTGCTGGGATCAATTCTGGGGCCACATGCAGTAGAGGCAGTAACCCCCACACCTGAGCAGGGCACACACCCCCACACCCCCCGCCGTGCCTGTCGAGGTGGGGAGGCGAGCGGAGCAGAAAGGGGCAGAAGCCTGAAGGTTGCCAAGGGCCATGGTCAGGTGCCCCTGGAGCCCAGCGGAGCGCTGGCGGGGTCCCAGCTCAGCCGCAGACCAGTGTCTGGACAAGGCTCCGGCAGGTGTGAGAGGGGCCTGGGGACTTTTCACGCGATGGCTCTTTGGGGACTCTGCGGGGGAAGGCAAGGGGCCAGTGCTCAGTCGTCCCAGTTCTCACATCTCCGTGGGGGTGCTCTCCCCCCAGCTGAGCTGCCCCGGCTGTTCCGGGCGGGGCACGGTTGGGGGAGGCCCACTGAGGTCACCGAGCTCCCCGCGCAGCCTGCAGTCAGCACATCATCCCTCAGCCATTGCCTCCTGGAAGACGGTGGCCCCTGCTGGGGTTTGGGGGGGACTTGGACTGGCCTCTGCCCAAGGGGGGCGCTGAGGTCTCAGAACTGCCCCCCCAAGCCTTGACCGGAGAAAGACTTGGGCTCACTGACGGCAGTACTCATGGCTGTACCTCTGGGGACCTCGGGTCCCATGCCTTTCTATGCTGGCCTCCATCTGCCCCTGTAGCAAGGGGCCAGGAGCCTCCCCACCCAGTCCACGGGTGGCCCCATTTAGGTGGGCTGGGACGTGGGTGGTTCTCTTCTCCCCAGGCCAGGGGTCTCAGAAACTCCTGGCCCAGCTGTCCAGGGGTGGGTGGGCCCTAGTTTTGTGTCCTGTGTCGGTGGTTTGGGTGGAAGGCGATGGGCCTTTGAGGAGCACCACAGGATTGGGCTCCAGCAGGATCAGGAAGCAGCCGTGTTCCCCACCCCTTGTGACCAGTGGACACCAGTGATGTTGACTTGGTTGGCCCATACACAGCAGGAGCCCAAGGGCCCCAGGCGCTTCCTGGGCAGCAGGCTCGTGGAGGGGCAGCAGGGGTGACGTGGGGAGGGGGCTTCTAGGCAGTCCGCTGCAGAGCCAGGGCCACGTGGGGAGCAGGCAGCTTGGGGGCAGGGTCGGTGAGGAATGACCTCCTTGTTCTGCTCCCGAGTAACCATTCCGTGGCCAGGAGGCACTGGCCCTGGTGGTGGCGGGGGTGGGAATTTGGGCTGGGAGCAGGCCTTCCCCGCTACCCTGGGGTCATTCTGCTCGGGACAGGTTGAGTCGGTTAAGGAAGGGGTGCTAATTACATCCAGGTGGCTCTTTATAGCAAGGAGCCCGGGATGCAGGCTGCTCGGTGGGGTGGGCAGGGCGGTCCCTGCGTCGGGAGGCGGGGGCCTTGCCCACCTTCGGAGTGCCCGCCCGAGCTCGTCCCGGTCCTGGCAGGGCGGGTCCCCTCTGGGCAGGCAAAGTCCTTGCGTCTCCACAGCTTTCCGTAAACACGTTCCGTCAGTATGTTCCCAGGGACGCGGTAAATCACGCACAGACCAAATCCAGCGCTGGCGAGAGTGAGTCCCCTCTGCCCAAATGGTCAGGTCGCCGGGCGATGTGCACGAGGGCCCTCTGAGCACGTGCAGTTCCTTGACCTCCCCCCTCAGGGGAAACTGAGGTCCAGGCAGAGTGGGACGGAGATCCCCTCCTCCACCCGCCCCCCAAAGTTCCTCTGATCAAAGCACATTACACCTGCGCCCCCAGGAAGCACCTGTCCTGGGGTATCTTGGGTTCCTCCTGCAGACAGAAGGAGGGGTACCACATCACTGCCCCCCCAGCTGGCCAGGGTGCAGGGCCCCGTGCTCACCTCTGGACCACAAACTCCTTGAGGGCAGAGCTGAGCACAGCACTCCTCACGACTCCCTCCCCCTCTCTCTTAGTCTGGGGCAAAGAGAGCTGTCATCTGTCCCCTGGGGGTGGCAGATGGCTGCTTAGCTTAGAAAGGAAAACAGCACAATTTAGAATTAGTCCCGGGTGAAAGGTCGCAGCAACATCTGCCTCCGGATGCTTTCTGGAGTCGCATTTCTATGGAGCAGTGCTGGCTGGGGAGGGCGGGAGTGAGCACAGTGGAAATACTGAAGCGGGGACAAAGCCGGGCCGGCCGAGGACAACAGGCCCGGCAGCCATTTGGCGCTCCTCCGCCCGGTCTGGCCCCCCGTCGGCCCCCTGTGCGGCCCTGCCCCCAGAGCCCCCAGCCCACCTGTCAGTCACCTGCCGCGGCCAGCGTGGGTTGGCTTGTCGGAGGGGCAGGCAGCACGGAGGGCGGGAGAAAGGGCAGGTGGGGGAGCAGGTGCTGGGTGGCCTTTAGGAGGGGCGGTGAGGCGCAGGAGCCGCGCGGTGCGCTGGGCGGACCGTCCCTGTCCAGTCTGTAGGGGGCTCACCCCGGCTGTCTTGGGCTTGCCACCCTGCCCGGACAGGAGGGGCGTGCGGGTCGGCAGGAGGTATCGCTCAGGCCACCCGAGGCCCTGAGCCGGGCCCACTCTGGGAAGCCTCTCACTTTCGAGGTAGCTGTTGGGTGCCGCTCCCTTCGCCGGGCCCGGGGCCCCTCCCCACCAGGCACTTACACCGACCCCCAGGACAGGCACTGAGGACAGAGGGTCCCTCCAGCCCCCTTAGGGAAGTCTGGGTGCCATGGGCAGAGGGGGCCACAGGTGTCCATCCCCGGGAGCTCCCGTGCTGTGGCCAGGTGGGCAGAGAGGTGTCCACAGGTGCAGAGGAGAGAGATGACTGGAGGCTGCCCGGAGCCGGGGGGGCACACAGTGGGGGCAGGATGGCCTCCAGGACTGGCCCAAAGGTGCTCCACCCGCCTCCAGTGCCTCTACTGTCCCTCCTCCAGGGGCCACCCCTCCCCTCGTGGCCCTGCCTGTCCTGGAGCTGGGGTGCTGGTGGTGGTGGCCACATCCAGGCCCAGCCCGGGAGCCAGCCCGGGAGCCAGCCTGGGCCGGGCAGCATGCCTTCACGGTGCCGTCTGCCTGGCCTGGGCAGGAGTAGGGGAGACAATTGGCCTTCTCAGCCGCGGCTCCCCCCCCCCCCCCCCCCCGCCCCGCGGAGGAGCCTCCCTGGGCCCCTGCCCCACCCGCCCTGATTGGCGGCCCGCCGCGCCCGGCTGGGATCAGCTGCTGCCCGCGTCCCCGGCCACAGGCGCACCTGCTCCCGGGCCGGCCTTTGTCCCTGCTAGTGACGCCTGAATTATTGGCGTATTTTCCCTCGCTGGCCTGGCATAACCCAGCCTCATTGGCTAGGATGCCACCCATCCAGGTGGGTTGTCCCACGGTCTTCCCACGGGGGTCCCCACTCCTGAGCCATAGCAGGGGGGCTGTTCACAGGGACACTGTCCCATGGCTGGAGGGTTTGGGGTGTGTATCCAGGCAGAGCCTTCCAGTCCATCTGGGGATGCCCAACATCCGGACAAGTTGGGGACCTGTCTAGGGGCAGGGGGGACCCAAGGACGCCCCCCAGGACCCCGAAGACTTCCCTCCCCTCAAGCCAGCAGGGCTTGGGGGGGGATGTAGACAAGGCAAGCGCCCTCTACCCAGGACCCACCACCCTCCCGCTCCGTCAGTGGCTGGGAAAGAAAAAAGAGCCTTTTCTCCAAGTGGCGCGGTGGCTAGGTCCTGCCTGACAATGGAGGGCATTGATAGGTTGGGGGAGGTGCGGCCTGTCCCCCCACACCCATCCCCCACCGCTCCACTCCGGGCTCCCAGTGCCACTCAGGCCGGAGCCGGAGCCCACGGTCGGTAACTCCCCGGAGTCCTGGAGCGTGGTCGTGTGGGAGTCCCCCATGCCAGAGCCACTGGCCCCGTGGCCTGCTTCCCCACCAGGCTGGGCAGGAGCCTGACTCCGGCCTGAGTTACCTCCCCCGCCCCGCCCCGCCCCGCCCCGGGCGACTGGTTTTCTTGAAGCCAGTTGGTTTGGGACTGTTGGCTTCTGACAACAGATGGTGGGCCAGGGGGGCCATTTTGTGTCGTCCTTGTCGCCTTCCCCAAGCTGCCACCGCAGATAAAAACCTGCAGGGAGACAGACGCGTCCCAGGCCTTGGGGACAGACTGGGGAGCAGCCCACTGCTGAGAAATGCGGAGACTCCGAGACCTCGGCCCCCAAACCGCCACCCCACCCATGCGGGTCTGGTTCTAGTCCCAGGGGCAGGCAGGAGGGGACGCAGTGAGGACCGGCAGGGGGCAGCCCCTCTTGGCTGGGCTCTGGAAGATGGGCTATTTCCATGCTCAGGAGAGCCCTCTCTTCATCCGGGGACCTGAGCTTCCCCGCCAGTACCCACCTCTGCCGGGGGGTGGAGGCCCTGCCAACCCGGTGCCCAGAGCTGTGGGTGTGGCGTCCCGGCTGCCTTCCCAGGCCGCTGCTGGCCAGAGGCGGGCCAGGGGCACGTTATGCCTCAGAGCCTTCGCCCCTGGGAAGAACAATGCCTGGCCGGTCCCAGAGCCTTTACTGAGCTTTTCCCTCGAGTACGAGGCCACAGGGTGACCTCAGTGGGCAATTTATGGCCCAGGCTCCAGAAGCTGGGCCAACAGGTGGCCAAGGGGGGCCCTGGGGTGGGGGTGGCCTGCACAGAGCCCCGTCCCTGCAAAGAACCCGTGAGACGCCCCCCTCCCAGTTCGTCCGCTCCTGTTGGAGCCCGAGCAGCATGTTCTGGGGCAGGGCACAGACCTGGCGGACATGGCAGCCTTCACCCCCAGCTCCCCAGCCCCGGGCTGGCTCACCGAGAGCTCAGGAAGGATGCTCTTCCGCGCACCTTGATTTCTCTTGCCGTGAAATGGGTGGGTCTGCTCCCGGCTCATGTCGTCTGGACATTGTGAAGACTTGATCCCGAAAGGGAAAACCATGTCTGGGCGCTGAGCGTGGCGGGGGGGGATGGGGCGCCAACCGTGTCCCAGTGGTATTCCCGTCAGGTAAGACCTCCAGCAGAAAGAATCCACATCGGAAAGGAAATGGGAGACAATCTGCTGCGTCTTGGCCCTCTGTACGTTCACGATTGCGTCTGTAGTGAAAGCAGAAAAGCCGTGAGCCCCCAGAACAGAAAAGTGTCAGAGCGCTCCTTCGCGGGGAATAGCTGGGACCCGCCTCGTGGCCCCTTCCTGCTGGCTCGCCCAGGCGCTCATGCAGACGCTCGCGAGGGTTTTGAAACCCAGGCCGGGCCTCGCTATGCGTTCTCGTCTCCAGCCCGTTGCCCCAATTAACAGAATCTTTTTTTTTTTTATTGAGGTGAAATTCATTGAATGTAAAGTTAACCACTTTAAAGTGTGCAGCTCAGTGGTGTTTGGCACCTGCGTGCTCTTGTGCAGCCTCCCCCCTGGACCCAGATCATTCAGCTGCCCCCGAGGAGCCCCCAGCCTGGCCTGGCCCTGCGCCCGCCCAGGGTGGGGCCCGACAGCCGCCGCGCTCCCCGGGGGCAGCCGCGGCCCCCACAGACGCCCAAGCTGGGTGATGGGGGCGGTTGGCCGGGGCGCTGGCGCAAGTAACCACTCTGCTGTGTCTGCTGCAGCTGCAGCGGGGCCTTCGTGGGCCAGCGATGCCAGGCGCCCAGCCCCTGCCTCAGCGCCCCCTGCAAGAACGCCGGGACGTGCCACGTGGTGGACCGTGGAGGCCTGGTGGACTACATCTGCACCTGCCGCCTGGGCTTCTCCGGGCCCCTCTGCCTGACGCCCCAGGACAACGCCTGCCTCTCCACCCCCTGTCGCAACGGGGGCACCTGTGACCTGCTCACGCTCACCGAGTACAAGTGCCGCTGCCCCCCGGGCTGGTCAGGTGAGAGAGGGCGGCGGGTGGCGGCCCCGAGGACCCTCAGACGCTGGCCCTGCCCCGGCTGCCCACGTGCCGTGACGAGCGGGGCAGATGCCCGGTCGGTCTGTGGAGCCGGGAGGGGCTCCAGAGCTTCCTTCAGGTCGCTGGGGTCGGTGACTCCTACGCTAGAGTCCCCACGCCCCTTCCCAGCCCTGAAGTTGTCCGGTTGTGGCTGCCCTGCTCCAGGGCCCCCACTCCTCCCTGCCCCCGTGAGGAAGGGGGTCCTGTGTCTCGTCCTGTGCTCGGGGGTGGCCAGCCTCCTTCGGGGCCTCTGACGCTGCGCGGGGCTCTGGAGGGGTCACACTGGATCAGGTCTCGAGGCCGCCCCTCCCCCCCCCCGCCAGCCGTGCGTCCTGGGAACCTCGGTCCCTGTCCACAGACAGATGGCCGTGTCCTGCCGTGGGTCCTGGGGACTAAAGAGAGGATGCTGGTAGGTCCGTGCCAGGCTGGCTCCTCCACGGTGCCTGGAAGCCGCCCCCCCGGGGCCTGGAGGAGGCCTGGCCGCGGGCAGCCAGAAGGCCCGTGTGACCCGCTCACTGCCCCTCGTCCACCAGGGAAGACGTGCCAGCAGGCCGACCCGTGCGCCTCCAACCCCTGTGCCAATGGCGGCCAGTGCCTGCCCTTCGAGGCTTCATACATCTGCGGCTGCCCGCACGGCTTCCACGGCCCCACCTGCAGGCAGGACGTGAATGAGTGCAGCCAGAACCCCAGGCTCTGCCAAAACGGGGGCACCTGCCACAACGAGGTCGGCTCCTACCGCTGCACCTGCCGCACCACCCACACCGGCCCCCACTGCGAGCTGCCCTACGTGCCCTGCAGCCCCTCCCCCTGCCAGAACGGGGGCACCTGCCGCCCCACGGGGGACACCACCCATGAGTGCGCCTGCCTGCCAGGTACCGTCCTGCTGGTCTCCCCACTGCCGCTGGCAGGCCCCGAGGGGGACCCAGGGGTGCGGGAACCGGGGCGGGTCTGGAAAGGGTACCGGTCAGGCAGCGGCTTGAATCGGGGTCCAGGTGTCACCCCGGTCCCTGGCCATCCCACTTCTGCCTGGGGGTGGGGTCTGCTGTGACCCCCAACACTTCCACCCCCCCGCCCCCTGTACCAGGGACCCGGGGCCCCTGCGGCCCCCAGGGCAGGCTCGTCGGTGAGATGCGGCCTTGGGTGAATCGGGCTGGACAGATGTGCCCTCCCTGGGGGTCCTGCCCTCATGGGCCCTTCGCCCTGCTCGGCGCCTCCTTGGGTGGTGGGCCTGAGCCCTCCCCTCTTGAATTCCCTGGAAACCTTATGCCAGTTGTGAAACTCACCACAGCCTGGCTGGGACACTTGCTTGCGTCGCCCTGGGCCTCCCGTTTCGCTGGGGCACGTCACTACCCCCCGCTGGCCTGTCTCCCGTGGGTGTGGGGGACGGCGAGGGGCAGCCAGCCGTGGCCGCTAGCCCTGTCGCACGGGCTGGTCTTCGCATCACAGCTTTTGAGTCCGTTTTGCTGCTGCTGATCTAAAAATAATGCTGACAGGAGGCTTCCCAACCTCGTAGTGTGTCAGCTACGTGCCTTGGCAGTTAGGTGGGCCTGGGGCAGGGGAGGAGGAGGAGCCAAGAAGTGGGGTCGCAGGGTTTGGGTACTAGGAGTGCAGGGGTACCAGGAGGACTGCCCCAGCCGTCATACTGCGCGGCCCCTGCAAAGGGGAAGTGGCCTGCCTGCCGGCCACATAGCCCTGGGCCTCGTCACCGCGCCATCCGCCTTTGCGTGCAGATGCCAGGCACGTGCATTTCCTGGGCAGCGCTGGGTGTTTCCCTTGCCACCTGACCGCCCAGTGCTGCTGGCTGTTCAGCTCTCCCCGGGAGCTGAGAGCTACGCCAGTTGCCAGGCCCACCCCTGGGTTCTGGGTTCAGATGCGTTTTTGCTGGCCCAGTGACCTCGGGCCTGGGACCTCCCATCCAGCCGCGTGGCTCAAGAGGGGACTGCCCCCCTGGGGCTACAGCGAGGGCCAGAGGATGCGGGGTGTGGGGGACCCGCCAGAGGATACCCCATGCCTGGAGCTCATGTGCCCCACTGCACCATAGGAGATCCTCCAAGACACGGGGAGAAGCCGTGCTCGAGGTCCACTCTAGCACACGTGGGAGTCACAGCTCGGGCTCTGGGCTCCCATCAGGGGTGCTCCCTCCAAAACACTGTCCACTTCGCACTTTGGCTCTTCCAGGCCTCCTGCTTTTGCCCCCCACAGCACGGGTGGGGTGGAGGGCCCCGAGGGAGGAGACTGGCTCTCCAAGGGCAAGAGAGGAGTTCAAAGGCATCCCGGGAGGGGCATTAATTAGTAACCGGCTGCAGGTTTGGGCTCCTGCCCAGCGCACCTTTCTTGGTTGATGATTGAACGAGCGGGACTTGAGCGGGTTAATGTCTGACTGGCGTGGAGGCCATGTGGCGGAGGTTGGCCCCACGTTGGGGAACCACACCTCTGTTCCTGGGAAGCTGAGGGCCACGTGTGTGCACTGCCTCCTGAAGTCCCCTGCCCGGAGCCCCCCCCCCCAGCCCCAGGGCAGTCCCCTAAGATGGGGCACGTGCTGCGGCCCCACGGGGCGCCCTGGGAGCCCCCGCGTGGTGCCGGCCTGGAGGCAGCCACAGGGAGCTCGGCTACAGAAGGATGTTTCCAGGAGCACCTCCAGAGTCCCATGTTCCCAAGTCCCTGTCTATTTAGCCGGCCCTGGGCCAAGCGATTCACGAGAGGAACATGTCACCTGCGGGCTCTGGAGTGGGGGGCCTGGTCACACGGGGAGCAGGGAGAGCAGGGGACAGGGCCTGGACCCCAAGGGCCCCAGGGCGGTGGGCACCCCCCCACAGGCCACGGAGGGGCAGCACCCCGCCCAGAGCAGGGAGTGTGGGTCCAGCCAGGGAGACGCCGGAGCAGGCCCACGCCGCCCGACCCTGCGGCCAGGGCCTGACCGGGCTCCCGGCTCCTCCCGCCGCAGGCTTCACCGGCCAGAACTGCGAGGAGAACGTGGATGACTGTCCCGGCAACAATTGCAAGAACGGAGGTGCTTGCGTGGACGGCGTAAACACCTACAACTGCCGCTGTCCCCCAGAGTGGACAGGTGCGCGCGAGACCGGCTTGGGGGGATGGGGCTGCCAGCCCGGTCTAGCCCGGGGGATGTGTGGCCGGGTTCTGAGGCCCCCACCCCAGCGGTCGCACCGTCCGCCGCAGTCGGGCTCCCTGGGTTTGGGCCCAGCCTGGGGCTCGTGTCTGGGGATGGCGGACAAGCATGTGCCACCCCCCCCCCACGCCAAGCCCCTGTGCCCGCAGCAGAGCAGAGGCTCGGGCTGGCGGCGGGCGGAGGCTTCCCGGGGGAGGCGGACCCCGCGCCTCGCGGTCCAGGGCCCTGGCGGCATTCGCCCAGCCCGACGGCCTCGGCCCCTGCCCCCCGCAGGTCAGTACTGCACCGAGGACGTGGACGAGTGCCAGCTCATGCCCAATGCCTGCCAGAACGGCGGCACCTGCCACAACAGCCACGGGGGCTATAACTGCGTGTGCGTCAACGGCTGGACAGGCGAGGACTGCAGCGAGAACATCGACGACTGCGCCAGCGCCGCCTGCTTCCACGGCGCCACCTGCCACGACCGCGTGGCCTCCTTCTACTGCGAGTGTCCCCACGGCCGCACAGGTGAGCGCCAGCAGGGCCCGGGGCGCACTGTGCCCCAGACGCGCGGCAGTGGCAGCTAGAGGGAGGAGGGCCGGGGCGCAGGGGGGCAGGCCCACTGCTGACAAGCCTGCCGGAGCCACCCGGGCGTCGTGGGCCTGACGGGGCCGCTGGGCAGCGTGGCCGCCGGAGGCCTGCCGTCCCCAGGCTGGGGCGGGTGCCCCGCTGACCACCGCCGTCCCGCCCAGGCCTGCTCTGCCACCTGAACGACGCCTGCATCAGCAACCCTTGCAACGAGGGCTCCAACTGCGACACCAACCCCGTGAACGGCAAAGCCATCTGCACCTGCCCCTCGGGGTACACGGGGCCGGCCTGCAGCCAGGACGTGGACGAGTGCTCGCTGGGTGCGTCGGGGTGGCCGGCAGCGGGGGAGGCTGCTGGACGAGCGTCCCGGTCTGGTGGGGGAGGCGGGCCTGCCCCACGACGGTCCGGAGATCAGAGTGCCTGAAGCAGCCTCTCACCGGAGCTGCGTGCCCCCTGCCCCCCCCACCAGGTGCCAACCCCTGTGAGCACGCGGGCAAGTGCATCAACACGCTGGGCTCCTTCGAGTGCCAGTGTCTACAAGGCTACACCGGCCCCCGCTGCGAGATCGACGTCAATGAGTGCATCTCGAACCCGTGTCAGAATGAGGCCACCTGCCTGGACCAGATCGGGGAGTTCCAGTGCATCTGCATGCCCGGTACGTGGTGCCAGCCTCCGGCCCGTCTGGGTGGGCCCTGCAGCGCCCCCGGCCTCCACAGCCGCCCGGGCCAGTCCCCGGGGCACCAGCCCACAGAGCAGCACCAGGGCTGGGTGGGAGGGTGGGCCCCGGGGTGCCAGGCGAGCCGCGGGAGGGCACTTGGGGGGGTGCTGGGTGGTCGGCTCCGTGGGCAGCAGGAGCCGGGGGCCTTTTCTCTGCGCAGAGCCCCCAGCTGTGGTGGGCCGGCCGAGGCTGTTCATGGGCCCCGTGCCCCCTCACCATCCCCACCCCCAGGCTACGAGGGCGTGCACTGTGAGGTCAACACGGACGAGTGTGCCAGTAGCCCCTGTCTCCAGAACGGCCGCTGCCTGGACAAAATCAACGAGTTTCTGTGCGAGTGCTCCACGGGTGAGGCCCGCCCCCTCAGGGCTGCCGCCGAGCCCGCCCTCCCTGGGGGCACTGGCCCAGGAGCCCTGACGCTCCGCTGGGGGGCCCTGGGCTTCGTCCTGCACGAGCCTCTCCCTACAGGGGCCCCAGGGGCGGGCCTGCAGGAACTTCACCTCAGGAACGACTGGGCCAGGCTGGGCAGGGGGTGCTGGCCCCCCGCCTTGCTGGGGGGGGCAAGGGGCACTCAGGGCCCAGAAATCCTCCTGGGTGCTGCGGTTCCCTGGGGACGAGTGCCCTGGGAGCAGCAGTGTACTCCCCAGACCCCCGAGGGGCGTACGTAGGTGGGTAAGAGGTGCCAGCCCGGCGCTCGGAGGGCTCGCAGCTGGGAGGGAGTCGGCCTGGCCTGTGCCCCCCGCAGCAGGCGTGACCCGTCATGGACAGTGGACGTGGCCCACAGTGGACGTGACCGTCAGGAGGGCCTGAGGAGCTTGGGGCGGGCGGGATCTGCAGGTCCGGGGGCACCGGGCCCCGGGAGGCATTTGCAGGTCAGAGCCTGGGCCTGCAGGGTATAGATCGGCCACCGCAGACACTGGGGACCTCATTCACAGCCCGACACGGTTGTAGCCGTAGCGGCCGGGGTCAGTCGGGGAAAGGGCTCCTCTTGGAGGGGCAGGAGCTGAAAGGGGGCAAGAAGAGAGATGGGAGGTCTCCTGAGCTCTGGCCGCAGCAGGCTTTGGGGAGCCCATCCCAGGAAGTCCCTGCTCTGGTCCAGCTGGGGCTCAGCCGGGGGCCCCCGGCACCCACTGCATCTGATGGCAGCCCTCCCCCGCCCCAGGCTTCACCGGACATCTGTGTCAGTATGACGTGGACGAGTGTGCAAGCACGCCCTGCAAGAACGGCGCCAAGTGCCTGGACGGGCCCAACACCTACACCTGCGTGTGCACAGAAGGTGTGGGGCCCGGGGGAGGGGGCGGGGGGCCGCCCGTGAGGAACGGCACGCTCCAGTCCTCCCCTTCTGGGGCAGGAGAGTGCCAGGTCCGCTTGGCGGCCTTCCGGGAGCAGCCGCCCTGACGCCCGGGCCCTGCCCTGCAGGCTACACGGGGCCGCACTGCGAGGTGGACATCGACGAGTGTGACCCCGATCCCTGCCACTATGGGGTGTGCAAGGACGGGGTGGCCACCTTCACCTGCCTATGCCGGCCAGGCTACACGGGCCACCACTGCGAGAGCAACATCAACGAGTGCCACAGCCAGCCCTGCCGGCACGGCGGCACCTGCCAGGACCGCGACAACGCCTATCTCTGCTCCTGCCTCAAGGGGACCACAGGTGCCTGGGCGCGGGGGCGGGGCGCGGGGCAGGGCACGCGGGGGGCGGGGGGCTGACTGCAGTGCTGCCCACCATCAGGACCCAACTGTGAGACGAACCTGGACGACTGCGTCAGCAGCCCCTGCGACTCAGGCACGTGCCTGGACAAGATCGACGGCTACGAGTGTGCGTGCGAGCCCGGCTACACGGGTGAGCGGCCCGTGCGCTCCGTCCCCCCCGGGCCCTGGCGGGCCAGCTCGGGCAGCAGAGAGCAGGGTGCTGCCGGCGGTGGCCGACTGCGGCGAAGAGCGCGGGGGACCCGGGGCTCTGACCAGCGCTGGGATGGGCACCCCCGAGCCTCTGTCCCTGGTCAGAGCCAGAGTCCTGGGTGCACGTCCTGTGTCTGCCGCCACCACCGTCCACCGGGGAGGCCCGTCTGGGCTGTTGGGGTGCCGCGGGCCCTGTGCCCGGGGCCACTGCGCTCGCGTGGGAAGCCCCGGCTAAGCCGGTTTACGCTCAGGAGGACCAGGGAGGGGCGTCGGGTGTCCTCCCCCGTTCAGCAGAGGGGGAAACCGGGGCTCTGGGGGCCAGAACCTGCTCACCGAAGCTTGTCCTCTCCTGGGGGGCCCGGGGGGCCCGGGGCGTGGGTGTCTGAGCTCCCTGCCCCCGCCCACAGGGAGCATGTGCAACGTGAACATCGACGAGTGCGCGGGCAACCCCTGCCACCACGGGGGTACCTGTGAGGACGGTGTCAACAGCTTCACGTGCCGCTGCCCCGAGGGCTACCACGGCCCCACGTGCCTGTCCGAGGTCAACGAGTGCAGCAGCGACCCCTGCATCCACGGGGCCTGCCGGGACAGCCTCAACGGGTAGGCGCGGGCGGGGGTGCTGTGGGGGGAGCAGAGCCGCACACGGGCCGCAGCTGTGCCCCCCCCACCGGCAGATGGTTGGCCCGGCCCTCCTCCCCAGATCCCGGCGTGGGCACGGTCGGCTCAGGGTGCAGGTCTCGGTGACCCGAGGCGCGTGTGCGGGCTCCCCGCACCCCGCGTTTCTGTGACGTGCTCACCTGTCTCGTTTCTCGTTCTGGCTGCTGAGCTGGCTCCCGAACCGTAGTGGGGAAAGGGGCGTTTGAACCCCACCGGAGTTCACGTTAACAAGGTGGCTGCGGCCACCAAAAGACGGGCGCCTGGGGGGGCTGGCCGTGTGACCTCCCAGCAGGGGAGGGGGCAGGAGGTTGAGTTAAGCCCCAAGGCCAGAGATTTGATCAGGCTCGCCCGCGTCACCCAGGGGTTGGGAGAGCCTCCGGGCACGTGGACGCGCTGGGAGGCCTGGTCCCCCCCGTGCCTCGTCCCGTGCGTTTCTCCCATTCGGTTGCTCCTGAGGTTCAACTTGTATTAACCGCTGACCGGCAAGTACACTTTCTCTGAGTTCTGTGAGCCATTCCGGCATGTCCGCAGCCTCAAGGAGAGGGTCTCGGGACCCCCAGTTTATGGGTGACAGCCCGGCCGCAGGTGGGCGTCTGATGTGGGCTCCGTGTGTGTGCCTGAGCCTGTCTCCCAGGGCATCTGTGCCAACACCAGTACCTGAGTGTAGGACACCCAGAGCTGGGGAGCCGGTCGGCGAGGGAGAAGCGCACACGCGGCGTCGGCAGGGCGAGGGCACGGGGCGGCTGAAGCTCGCTTTGTCTGACACCCGCTGCGTGCCCAGCGCTGCCCCGTGGAGGTGGGCTGTTGATGTGGCCAGGGAGCCCTTGCTCTCTGTTCAAGGCCACGTGGGGGCCAAGTGGCATGTGGCCTGACCCCGGCCTGGATGAGGCGCCGTCCCAGAGGTGGTGTAACCCCGGTCTCGGGCGAGGGGGTGCTGTTACCCCCGCCTTAAGGGGCTCTGAGGGCCGGCGTGGACCAGCCCCTCTGTGGCGTCGGACCACGGGACGGTGGCAGAGCGGGGAGCACGGGCGCACGTGAGCCGCTCTGTGGTCCGCTCTGCAGGTACAAGTGTGACTGTGACCCCGGGTGGAGCGGGGCCAACTGTGACGTGAACAACGACGAGTGTGAGTCCAACCCGTGTGCGAACGGCGGCGCCTGCCGAGACATGACCAGCGGCTACGTGTGCACCTGCCGCGAGGGCTTCAGTGGTGAGGAGCGGGCCGGGCGGGGGGCTCTGGGGCCACTGCGCTGCCTCCCTCCCGGCGTGGGCCCCAGCTGCCGCCGGGATGGGCGCGGCGCGGGGCTCTGCCTGCAGCCTGGGCGGCAACAAGGGTCCTGCGGCAGGATCCTTTCACGGCCCCGCGGTGACGGGCTCGCCGACCACTGGCTCACTCTCTCCAGGCCCCAACTGCCAAACCAACATCAACGAGTGTGCGTCCAACCCGTGCTTGAACCAGGGCTCGTGCATCGATGACGTGGCCGGGTACAAGTGCAACTGTCCGCTGCCCTACACAGGTGAGGGCGGGCCGGCGGGCCCCGGGCTGCCGGGGGCCCGTGGTGTGGCACAGCATGGCTTTCTCGGGGCCTCCCCCCGCGGCTGTCCTTGCCAGATTCACAGTAAACACAGGATGCTGGGGAGACGTTGTACTAGGAGCGTGTCCCAGACAGTTGGTGTGGCCGGCCAGCCCGCCCGGGAGCTGGGGTCCTCCCCAGCAGAGCCAGGAGCTGGGCCTGGGCGGTTGGGCTCCGCAGCCCGGTGTCCACACTGCATGGGCCCCTGGGGGCCAAGCGGCACCCCCCCACCTTGCTGGCCGGGCTTGAGGGATCCCTTTGACGGCGGGCCTTCTTTGTGTCGGGGAACAAGGAGCCCTCTGTGAGGGCTGAGCGAGGCGGGAGGCGTTTCCCCGGGCGTCCCGGCGTCCGCCGTTGGCCCGGCCAGCAGGATCGCAGGAAATGGTTCCCTCTGTGGAGGAGATTTACGGGGGGCTAAGACACAGAAGTCCACAACCACTCCTGCCACTGGGTCCCACTGGGAGTGGGCAGAGGGCACAGCCACTGGGGACGGTTTCAGGACTGCCGCCGAGCCTGGAGGTCCGGAGGCGGCCCCGTCTGGCCAGGCAGGTGGGGTGGGGGCCTGGGCCTGTGCTGGCAGTTAGGCGGGCTGTGGCCAGTGTGGCCACAGGCCACGTGGCCAGTGTGGTATTTTCGTGGACCGAAGCCGGGGGCCTGGATTTTCTCTCCTGCGTGGGTGAGGAAGCTCCCGGCTGATAGCCGCCCAGGGGCCCCCTCGCTGGGGCACACGGGTCCCTCTCGGACACAGTATCAGAGGCTGGCGGGCCTGGTGGGGAGGAGCCAGCCTGTGCTGACCGGCTTCCCGTCTGCCCACTTCCTGCTTCCCTCTGCACAATTGTCGGAAACTCTGGCGAATTTCCTGCCTGCCTAGGTCACCATGGAAACAGATAGAAAGAAAGGCTCTGGAAAATCACCCCAGCAGGCCAGGGAGATAATGGGCCACGGGGAAGATAGCGCTTCCTTTCTTCCCCGGGAATCGGCCCCCATGGCTGTAAACAGGAAGGCTGTCTGCTGGGCTCTCGTGGAGGAAAGTCACCCCAGTGTGACACGCTCCTAGCAAGACTCCCTTCCCCGTGCCGGGGTCCTGTGCCGCTGGGGCTCCTTCCCTGCTGCCCAGCCTTTGCTCGGTGGCTTCCGTGGCCTCCATGACCGGGCGCTGGCTACTCGTGGCACAGAGCCCTTGGGAAGAGCTCCCAGGCCTCCTGGAGGCCAGGAGAGGGTGTGAGGCTGGAAGCAGGCCGGGCCCCTGTGACGTGGTCGGGGGCCGCCAGTCCGCTCCCAAGGGGTTGAGACCGAGGCTGTATCCTGCAGGGACTGTTGGGGAGCTGGGCATCTCTCTCGTCTGTCTTCAGGCCCCCGGTTTGGGTCCTGACCCAGCCAGGAGCTTGCCTGGGGTCCCAGTGCAGCCCCATTCACCCACCACAGGGCCAGCCACTGGGAGATGCCGTGGGGCGTGGACCCTCCGGGCCAGGGCTCCCTGGGTCTCAGCACTTGTTCTCCTTCCTGTTAGGAGCCACGTGCGAGGTGGTGCTGGCCCCGTGCGCCCCCGGCCCCTGCAGAAACGGGGGCGTGTGCAAAGAGTCTGAGGACTATGAGAGTTTCTCCTGCATCTGCCCCACGGGCTGGCAAGGTGAGGCCTCCTGCCCCGCGGCCCTGCCGGGGTGTGTCCCCCTGGGGCAGGAGGCCCGGAGATGAGCCAGTGGGTAGCAGAGCCATCTGCAGGGCCTTTGGAAGCAGAAATGGGCCTGCTGGGGCCCTTCCCACCCTGCATTTCTGTCACCTGCTTGGCCCGAGGTTGGGGGGGTGGCGAGTCAGCCCTTCCTTCCTGGGATGTCCCCAGAGGACTGTCCTGGGGCACAGGAGGCCCCGCTGTTGGGAGGATGGGGGAGAGGCCTGGACGGCGGGGGCTGAACCCACACCCCCCTTCCCCCCAGGACAGACCTGTGAGGTCGACATTAACGAGTGTGTGAAGAGCCCATGCCGCAACGGGGCCTCATGCCAGAACACCAACGGCGGCTACCGCTGCCGCTGCCGCGCAGGCTACACGGGGCACAACTGCGAGACGGACGTGGACGACTGCCGGCCAAGTGAGTGGCCCGGCCGGCTCGGCCCCTCTGAGCTGCTCCTGGACCGGCCGTTTCTTGGGCGGCCGTGGGGCAGGGCGCTGGCTGAGGTCCAGTGGGAGGACCGATGTGGCAGCGCCTGGGGGCACGCCCGGGTCACGCTGCAGGAAGTGCTGGGGGTGGCCTCACGTGGACCGAGGAGGGTGGTCCTGGGTGGCCCCAGAAGCCACCAGAGCCAGACTGCCGGCACCTCCCAGTGGGTTCTGGGAGCTCCTCCACCCGCGTGTCCTTACCGGTCCTTATTGAGACCCCAGCAAGGAGCAGGGCTCTCGGCCCCCAACCCTGGGTCAGAGAACACTGAGACCCGAGAAACCAACGTCTTATCTGGCGCCACCAAGCAAGCAGGGGAGATGGTGACGCCGGCCCTGCTGGTCCTTAAGCCTATCTGTCCGCCCTGCCCTGGAGCCTGGGGCCTGGGGGTGTGTGGGGGAGCGTGGGCCCCCAGCTTCGGCCCCCCGGCAGAGCGGTGGTGCCCGCCCTCAGCCACCCTCAGCCCGCCTGCCTGTCCCCTCCCAGATCCATGCCACAACGGCGGTTCCTGCACCGACGGCGTCAACACCGCCTTCTGCGACTGCCTGCCCGGCTTCCGGGGGCCCTTCTGCGAGGAGGACATCAACGAGTGCGCCAGCAACCCATGCCGCCACGGGGCCAACTGCACGGACTGCGTGGACAGCTACACCTGCACCTGCCCCACGGGCTTCAGCGGGATCCACTGTGAGAACAACACGCCCGACTGCACAGAGAGGCGAGTGCCGCGGGGCGACCCGGGACGCAGGCCGGGGGCATCCACCGGGCCGGCTCTCACTGCCCGTCCGGTGCGCCCTGTGTCCTCAAGGGTGCTTGTCCGCTGGCCCGTGTGAGAACCAGGAGCCCTGGCAGTTCCTCCTGAAGATCTGGTGCGCCCCCTTCTATCCCATTGCGCCAGCTCCGTGACCCATCTTGTTTCCTTTTTTGCCTGGGCTGCCAGGAAACTCCGCACTCAGTGTTCTCGTCCTTTGTTTCCGACACGGTCCTCTCCCGCGCTAGCCACGCGGGTTCTGGTTTCGTCCTCGTTTTTCCGTTCACTGCCATGTGCCCGTGTTGTGAAGAAGGCAGAAGAAGCGAGTTGGGGGTGGTGGGAGAGCCCGAGGCCCCCGGCCCCGAGGTCAGCCAGGCTCCTCCCTGCCTGCTCTGGCTGCTGGGCCCCTCCCGCCACAGTGTGAGTCGAGGGGGAGCTGCCCGGGCAGGGCCCCCACCTCCGCTCACCTGTCTCCCCTGCCGCTTGCTCACCTGCAGCTCTTGCTTTAATGGCGGCACCTGTGTGGACGGCATCAACTCCTTCACCTGCCTGTGTCCGCCGGGCTTCACGGGCAGCTACTGTCAGCACGACGTCAACGAGTGCGACTCGCGGCCCTGCCTGCACGGTGGCACCTGCCAGGACAGCTACGGGACCTACAAGTGCACCTGCCCGCAGGGCTACACGGGCCTCAACTGCCAGGTGAGCCAGCGGGCTGCAGGGGGGCCCGGCAGGAGGCCGTGGCGGGGCGCCCGCCCCCAGCGCACCGTCACAGCCACGCGGCCGGGCCCCGCTCACGGCGGCTTCCCCATGCCGCTGGGGAAGGCGGGGGGCTAGGCGGGCGGGGTGGCCGTGGTCACGTGGCTCGCGGGGGCCCCCGATTGCCAGCCCAGGGCCCGGCCCCAGGCCGTGCTGCCTCCAAAGGAAGCAAGTGGGGAGCGGGGCCTCTCGGGTCAGGACCAGAGGTTTATGGAGAGAGAGCAAGAAGCAGGGGAGGAAGGCAGCAGAAAACCAGCTTTGTTATAGAAAATATGCAAAAATACTAAAGATGTATTTTTATTGAAGATTTTCACGTAAGATGCCTGTTACGAAAACTCCCAACAGGTAGTTTACTTCCGAAGAAAAATCTTTCTTCAAGGAAAGGCGGCTCTGGATTAGCCGAGGGCCCAGAGAAAGGGAGCAAGCCCCCCGCCCCAGCCCCAGGCGGCTCCCGAGCCGGGAGCTTCTGTCTGGCAGAAGTGTGTTGCGCTCTGCCGGGGGGCCGGGCCGGGTGGGGAGTGAGTATGGGCGCCCCCTGCCGTCCCCAGAGCCTCGTGCGCTGGTGCGACTCCTCGCCCTGCAAGAACGGCGGCAGGTGCTGGCAGACCAACACGCGGTACCGCTGCGAGTGCCACAGCGGCTGGACTGGCCTCTACTGCGACGTGCCCAACGTGTCCTGTGAGGTGGCCGCCCAGCGCCAAGGTAACCGGCCGCCCCCCCCCCCCCGGGTCCCCCAGCTGCGGCCCCAGGCCTCATGCCCCTGCCCTCTGCCTCCCCACAGACATCAACGTCACCCACCTGTGCCGGAACGGGGGGCTCTGCATGGACGCGGGCAACACCCATCATTGCCGTTGCCAGGCGGGCTACACGGGCAGCTACTGCGAGGACCAGGTGGACGAGTGCTCACCCAGCCCCTGCCAGAATGGGGCCACCTGCACCGACTACCCGGGTGGCTACTCCTGTGAGGTGGGCGCCCGTCCTGGGGGAGGGGCGGTCTGCTGGGACTGTCACCGCATGCCAGGCCCTAGGCTGCGAGCAAGCACGGCAGGGAAGACTGAACACCACAGGTGCGGTCCCAGACTGCCTGGTGGAAGAGGAAGACTACATAGAAATATGGGGGGTTTCCCTCTGGGCCCCCTTCCCCAGAGCTTTCCCTCTGGGCCCAGCTGACACCTGCCCTGAGGCCCCCACCTCTATTCCACGAGACAAGCTCTAGCCCATGCTCTGGGCAGTGACTCTCAGCTTGCTAGGGCCCGTCTCAGAGTCCACTAGGTGGAGGTCTCTCTCTGGGTTGACCGGGTGTGAGGAACTCAAGCCTTTGCTGGTCAAGAGGGTAGCTTGTGTGATCCCCTGTCGGTCCACACAGGGTGTGGAGGGCCACATCCCCGCCTCCCACTGAGCCACGGGCCCCCACCCCTTGTTTGTTTCTTTGCACAGTGCGTGGCCGGGTACCATGGGGTGAACTGCTCCGAGGAGATCAACGAGTGTGTGTCGCAGCCATGCCAGAACGGGGGCACCTGCATCGACCTCACCAACACCTACAAGTGCTCCTGTCCCCGGGGCACACAGGGTGAGGACTGGCCACCGCCCAGGGCTGGGGTCCAGGGACAAGTGGGCGCGTCGGGCGTTAGCCACAAGCATGCTAGACCCGGTCCAGGCTTCCACGCTGCCGTGTGGGGCTGAGCGGGGAAGGAGCCAAGGGAGGCAGCCCAGCCAGGCCACAGGCACCCGGCGCCAGTGTGGGGTGCAGCCCTGTGGCCGCGTCCTCTCTCCTGAGCATCTGTGTGGTCCCATCCCGACCAGTTGCCGGGGGGAGCACCGTCAGGAGGGAGCTGGGCCAGCGTGTGGCCAGCACAGGTCCCTGATGGCACCTGGGCTTCTGCAGGCGTGCACTGTGAGGTCAACGTGGACGACTGCAGCCCCCCCATCGACCCCGTCTCCCGGGGCCCCAAGTGCTTTAACAACGGCACTTGTGTGGACCAGGTGGGCGGCTACAGCTGCACCTGCCCACCCGGCTTCGTGGGCGAGCGCTGTGAGGGCGATGTGAACGAGTGCCTGTCCAACCCCTGTGACGCCCGTGGCACCCAGAACTGCGTGCAGCGTGTCAATGACTTCTACTGCGAGTGCCGCGCGGGCCACACTGGTGGGTGCCACGCCAGGGCGGGGGCAGGGCCAGGCGGGGCAGGGCCAGCGCTCACTCCCACTCTGGTCCCCAGGCCGCCGCTGTGAGTCTGTCATCAACGGCTGCAAAGGCAGGCCCTGCCAGAACGGGGGCACCTGCGCCGTGGCCTCCAACACCGCCCGCGGGTTCATCTGCAAGTGCCCCGCGGTAGGTGTCGCCGCGGGGGGCCTGTTGGGGGCGGGAGAGTGCCCCCTCGCTGCCACCACACACCAGGGCCAGAGGGCGGGGGGTGGCTGGAGCTGGGCTTCGTCCTCCTGGGTCCCAGACCCAGGCTTTCTGGGGGCAGATTATTTTCAGAGGGGTCTCGGGGACCGGCCACACCCCGCTCTCCCCGGCCCGCATCGGGGTTACAGTGGGTGAGCCATGCTGCTCAGGGTTCTGGCAAACCCAGCGACACTCGCCCGCCAGGGCTCAGTGCCCTGTGTGTCCTGCCCGCTCCCGGAGCACCCCTGACGACCCCGGGGCTTCCGTGTGTGGGGGGAATGTGCCGTCCAAGGCGCGGGCTGCGGCCCCCTGACGCCCCGCCACCACCTGTCCCCGCAGGGCTTCGAGGGCGCCACGTGTGAGAACGATGCACGCGCCTGTGGGAGCCGGCGCTGCCTGAACGGAGGCACGTGCATCTCCGGCCCGCGCAGCCCCACCTGCCTGTGCCTGGGCGCCTTCACCGGCCCTGAGTGCCAGTTCCCGGCCGGCAGCCCCTGCGTGGGCGGGAACCCCTGCTACAACCAGGGCAGCTGCGAGCCCACGGCCGAGAGCCCTTTCTACCGCTGCCTGTGCCCCGCCAAGTTCAACGGGCTCCTGTGCCACATCCTGGACTACAGCTTCGGGGGCGGCCTGGGCCTCGACATCCCGCCGCCGCAGATCGAGGAGGCGTGCGAGCTGCCCGAGTGCCGCGAGGAGGCGGGCAACAAGGTGTGCAGCCTGGCCTGCAACAACCATGCGTGCGGCTGGGACGGCGGCGACTGCTCGCTCAACTTCAACGACCCCTGGCAGAACTGCTCGCAGTCGCTGCAGTGCTGGAAATACTTCAGCAACGGCCGCTGCGACAGCCAGTGCAACTCTGTGGGCTGCCTGTTCGATGGCTTCGACTGCCAGCGCGCGGAGGGCCAGTGCAAGTGAGGCGGTGGGGCGGGGCTCGGGGAGGGGCCTGGGCACGGGGCGGGGCTCCGGGAGGGGGCGCAGGCGGGGAGGCGGGTGCAGGGGTCTCTGGGAGGGGGCGCTGGGGGTGGGGCGCAGGTGGGGAAGCAGGTGCAGGCGGGGCGCAGGCGGGGAGGCGGGCGGAAGCGGGGCTCTGGGCGGGGCCGCCGGGTGGGCGGGGCCGGGGAGGGGCCTGAGCGTGCCTGCGTCCGTCGCAGCCCCCTGTACGACCAGTACTGCAAGGACCACTTCGGCGACGGGCACTGCGACCAGGGCTGCAACAGCGCCGAGTGCGAGTGGGACGGGCTGGACTGCGCGGAGCACGTGCCCGAGCGGCTGGCGGCCGGCGCGCTGGTGCTGGTCGTGCTGACCCCGCCCGCGCAGCTGCGCAACAACTCGCTGCACTTCCTGCGGGAGCTTAGCCGCCTGCTGCACACCAACGTGGTGTTCAAGCGCGACGCCCATGGCCAGCCCATGATCTTCCCGTACTACGGCCGCGAGGAGGAGCTGCGCAAACACCCCATCAAGCGCGCGGTGGACGGCTGGGCCGCGCCTGGGGCCCTGCTCGACCGGGTGGAGGCCGCCCTGCTCCCGCGGGGCCCGGCGGGCCGCCGGCGCAGGGAGCTGGAC
Source organism: Neomonachus schauinslandi (assembly GCF_002201575.2). Taxonomy (NCBI): domain Eukaryota; kingdom Metazoa; phylum Chordata; class Mammalia; order Carnivora; family Phocidae; genus Neomonachus; species Neomonachus schauinslandi. The sequence goes on along the minus strand of NC_058415.1, from coordinate 92,419,324 downwards.
CCCATGGACATCCGCGGGTGAGTAGCTCCAGCCGGCTCCCCTGGGCCCTCCCAACTTGATGTGGAAGAGACGGAGGGTCGGACAAGACGGGGACTTCTGGGGCCCACCTGTCCAAGCTCCTGGCCCTCCACCTCCCACCCCCCACCTCCTGGCAGGTGCTCCAGCGCCTGGGGTCAGCTCCCAGATAAGGACTAGACTCCTGAAATCTCTGTTCTTCTGCAATGGGAAAAGGATGCTTGCGGCTCCCAGTGGGACGGGGGAGGGCAGCAGGGCTGGCTGGGAGGGCACTCTGAGGGGTCACAGCTCTACTGTGTGCTGGTGCTAGGCTTGGTGGGCTGGAGAGAGCACTGTCCACCTCCGGGGTGGTTCTGTGAAGGCGTGGCTCCCTGCGGCCCCAGGCCACCTCTCGCATCCTGGGAGTGCCCTCCCCCCTACCTTGGGATGATGCCCTGGGCCTGAGGGGTAAACAGGGCGGCTGCAGGGGGCAAACGTGAGGTCTGAGCCTCCTCACCTGGCTGTGCCCCCAGATCCATCGTCTACCTGGAGATCGACAACCGGCAGTGTGTCCAGTCCTCCTCACAATGCTTCCAGAGCGCCACGGACGTGGCCGCCTTCCTGGGCGCACTTGCCTCACTGGGGAGCCTCAACATCCCTTATAAGATCGAGGCCGTGCAGAGTGAGTAGCCCACCCCAGCCCTGCTTCCTGAGGGACAGTTTGCTGGCTTCTAAGGAAAGTCTACCTGGGAGGGAGCAGGTCTCCCAGTACCCCCCCCCCCCAAATGTTCTTGTTCTCTGTGCCATTTTCCGCCCACGGGTGCGTGTCATGCCATCCAGAGTTCAGGAAGCACTTTTGTGGGATTCTGCCTGGTGCGCCCTCCCTCCCCGTAGTGACAGCTGTCGGTGCGGCTGGCCCAGGAGACGGACACATCTGCCAGAAAGTGGGAGCCTTTTTCTCCCCTCAGTCATTCCCCTGATTTTTCTCTGTTGGGTATTATTTCAAAATCATTACAGCTTTTTAAAAAAGAGAGAGAGAGAGAAGAATTGATCGGTGTCATGTGAAGTGTTGAAGTTTGTATCTCGAAAATCCCCGTAAATCCTTTGTCTTAACAGCTCAATGCAAGTGCAGTGATTTGAAGTTGGCTAATCCTTCTCCCTTAAAGGAGAAAAAAGTAAAACCCGTCTCCAGATAGTCGGCTGGTGCAGGAGAGAATTTAGCAATAGTTTGCAATTCTGATTAATCGCGTAGAAAATGACCTTATTTTGGGGGGTGGGATGGAGGAGAGCGGGTGAGGAGGCGCCCAGCCGTGGAGCCAGTCCGCTGCCCCCCGGCCGCCGGCCTGCCGCGTAGCTGCTGCCTGATGTCCGGACGCCCACAGGTGAGACCGTGGAGCCGCCCCCGCCCCCGCAGCTGCACTTCATGTACGTGGCCGTGGCCGCCTTCGTGCTGCTCTTCTTCGTGGGCTGTGGGGTGCTGCTGTCCCGGAAGCGCCGGCGGCAGCATGGACAGCTGTGGTTCCCCGAAGGCTTCAAGGTCTCAGAGGCCAGCAAGAAGAAGCGGCGGGAGCCCCTCGGCGAGGACTCCGTGGGCCTCAAGTTAGTGCATGCCACCACAGCCTCTGGGGGGCTTGGGGGAGATGGGGCCCACCCCCTGCAGACCCATGGGCCTCACCTCACACAGTGCGAGGGCCTCGGGCGCCCGCCTGAGCCGCAGCCTCAGGGGGAGCCCCGCTCAGTCTCGCTTCCCCACCCCCCCCGCCTCCAGGCCCCTGAAGAATGCCTCAGATGGCGCTCTCATGGACGACAACCAGAACGAGTGGGGGGATGAGGACCTGGAGGCCAAAAAGTTCCGGGTGAGTCTGGTGGGCTCCTGCGCCTCCCCGGGCGGCCCTACCCCTGCCCTGGGCCCCACGTGACGGGGCCCTCTGCTCACCCCTTCCTCAGTTCGAGGAGCCGGTGGTTCTTCCCGACGTGGATGACCAGACAGACCACCGGCAATGGACCCAGCAGCACCTGGACGCTGCCGACCTGCGTGTGTCGGCCATGGCCCCCACACCACCCCAGGGCGAAGCTGACACTGACTGCATGGACGTCAACGTCCGAGGGCCAGGTAGGTGCACCGCCGGCCACCTGCACCGCCCCCCCCAGAGGCTCTCAGGATAGGGTCCCATCCAGCAGCCAGCTGGGGGATTGGTGTTCTGGAAGCTGAGCACTGCTGGGGGCAAGGCGCTCCCTCCGTGGAGCAGGATGGGCCATCCCGGGAGACTCTGCTCTTAGCCAGCTCCGTCCTGGGGGAGGCTCTCTGTCCACCAAATTAATTCCTTCTCTTGAAATATCTGAGGAGCTGATTTCCCAGCCACACGTGTCTTACGTGGTCTCTTCTCGGGTGGGTTATCAGTGAAGATCTCAGGCAGGTCAGGAAGCAGAGCCAAAGGGTCGCCTCTGCCCGCCGGCCTGTTGGCAGCTGGACTTGGCTCTGTCCCTTGGGAAGCTCAGGTTGATTTTGGTGGCCCCGGGTGGCACGGCCATGGGCGCGGGGTGCCGCAGGCTGGGCCGCACGTCCACACGCTGCCCACCAAGTCGGGACCATCGACACACCAGCCGGCACTGCTGCCGGGAGCCTGCCTTCCTGACGGAGCCCTTGCCGCCCCCCACACAGACGGCTTCACGCCCCTCATGATCGCCTCCTGCAGCGGAGGGGGCCTGGAGACGGGCAACAGCGAGGAGGAGGAGGACGCGCCAGCCGTCATCTCTGACTTCATCTACCAGGGTGCCAGTCTGCACAACCAGACAGACCGCACTGGCGAGACCGCCCTGCACCTGGCCGCCCGCTACTCGCGCTCTGACGCGGCCAAGCGCCTGCTGGAGGCCAGCGCAGACGCCAACATCCAGGACAACATGGGACGCACCCCGCTGCACGCCGCCGTGTCTGCCGACGCACAGGGAGTCTTCCAGGTGGGCAGCTGTGCCACACGTGCCCTTCCGCCTGCCCCCGGGGCCGCTGGTGTCTGCCCCGTGACCCCGCAGCTCTGGGTCAGGCACTGGCAGGGAAGGCAGGCTGGAGGTGGGCCTGCAGGAGGTCGGCGTGACCTGGGGGGCGGGGGGCGCGGGGCGTCCGCACCCTGACCCGAGACGGCTTCCCTGTCCCACGCGGCAGCCCGGCAGGGCCTCCCGGCTCCGCGGCAGCCTTGGCTGGAGGCGTAGCTGTGGCGGCGAGACGGGTTTCAGGGCTGCAGCGGACCTGGGGCTCTGGCCTCGCTGGGAGCCCAGGCATAGGGTGGGTCTCGGGGATTGCCCCTGCACTGGCTCGTCCCCGCCACAAGTTCCCGGGCCCTGGCCGGCCCTGCCCTGAGTAGACAGACCAGGCGGGGCACAAACTGGGGGAGTCGTTGCAGAGCCGTTAACGTGATGATTTGTGACGCACTGTTCTGCAGAAGTCAGGCCCAGCGAGCCCCTAGAGGCGGGCTCTGGCTGTCTGCCCTGACAGCCTCTCCGGCGAGCAGACACGTAAATTCCCGTGGGCACTTCGTGGGAGTGAGGCCAGCCAGGACGCCGCCTGGCGCCCAGCACCTCCCCCTACCAGTGCACAGTGACCACCCTTCCCACTTGGGACCCGGGGTGCAGCAGCAGCTGAAGGACTGCCTGCACCTCTGTGTCCGGGATGGACACAGCATAGCTCAGCGGTTCTGAGTCCGTGGTCCAGGCGTGGCTCTGCCCATTGGGGCTGGGCAGGGACTGAACCCTCTGTGTCCTGGGATGGTGATGGCAGCCAGGCCCGGGGCGCGGATGAGATGAGGCCACACTTGGGCATTGAGGGGACGGGTCTGTGGGGGCGGCACAGCCAGCGCCCCGGCCCCTGCCCCTCCAGCCGTGGCTGGCGGAGTTCCACCCTTCCTGCACTCCTCCTGCCGTCCACGCTGGCTGGGGCCACACAGACCCCAAGAGGGACTTTGTGGTATTGCGGACCCGTTCCCAGGTGTTGGTCTGAGGCCGGCAGCCTCAGACCCCTGTCTGCCAGGCCTGAGAGCTTCCCTGTCGTCTAGATCCTCATCCGGAACCGGGCCACGGACCTGGACGCCCGTATGCACGATGGCACGACACCGCTGATCCTGGCGGCCCGCCTGGCTGTCGAGGGCATGCTGGAGGACCTGATCAACTCGCACGCCGACGTCAATGCCGTGGACGACCTGGGTAAGGCAGGCTGCGGCCCGGCCCGCACAGGATGGGCCTGCTGCCGCCTGGGCTGTCCCAACCTACCCTCTGCCTCCCCATGCAGGCAAGTCCGCCCTGCACTGGGCCGCCGCCGTGAATAACGTGGAGGCTGCCGTCGTGCTCCTGAAGAACGGGGCCAACAAAGACATGCAGAACAACAAGGTAGGCTACGGGGCCGGGGTGAGGCTAGTAGGTCCCTCCACCAGCACCACCTCTTTCTGAGCACGGCAACACCGAGCCCCTGCGTAAACCCCTGGGCTCTCACTTCCCAACCTGGGAAGTCCCCGTGAGGAGCCCCGAGCTCAGTGCCTGTGCATCGCTCGCTCCTCGGCCTACGTCCACGTGCTTGCTGACACCGCCCAGCAAGCGCATGCGTCTTAGCTCAGTCACCATGACCAGCACTGCACCTTCTGTCCTTGGCAGTCACTGGGCAGGGAGGGTCGCTGCAGATGGTACAGAGAGAGCTCGAGCGCCGCTGGGTGTGGGGCTTGGCACATCGTGAGGCCCCCAGGTGCAGAGGTGAGCGGCCACCTTCCTGCACGTGAAGCCTCGGCCCGTCTTGCTCTCTACCGCCGTGGCATGTCCCCAAAGCAGACTACAGACCCAGTCTGAGCTCTGGGTGCTCATCGGCTGTAGGCAGGCATCCCAGCTCCTCGGCAGCCGGGCCTTGCCCACATCTCCCTAACCCCGCCTGGGTCTCCCTCTTTCCTTCTTGGGGGACACAGCAGCTGTTGGACCCAGGCATTCCTGAGGCCCCTGCAGGCGAGGTGTGACCCCGTGCCTCCCACTGGGGAGGCTGAGCCTCAGAGAGGCAGGGACTGCCAGAAGGGTATCAGGCCCTTGTGTGAGGGCCAAAGCCTTGTGTGAGCCAGGGAGGCACCGTCGGGCCACACACTCCCCACCCTCTGGCCACGCAGAAGCTCACGGAGACATGTGGCAGACAGGGAAACCGAGGCTCCGGGAAGGAGCTAAGGCATCAGGCTCACTTGGGGACCATGTGGGATGGGGCACTCCCTCCCTGGTGCCGAGGACACACCTCAGGGATCCTCAAGCCCCTGAAATTGCTGCACTGTTTGGCTCTGCTGTTCTGGAGACAAGAGAGAGGCCACAGTTGTAGATTCCCCGCGGGGTCTGTGTCCCCCATACAGGTGAAGTCCCGGTGATTTAGAACACAGAGTCCCGCAGACCGCCTCGGAGCGGGTCGGGTCTCGGGAGATAGATTTTAAGGCTGTTCACGAGGCCTAATCCGGTCAGCTGACGGCGGAGTTACGGGACAGCCCACGTGAGCGTCCCTCTGCCGCGGTCCCTCTGGTGACGGGGCGTGGGTGTGGGCGGCCCCCTCACCTGCCCCCCGGCCGTTCCCAGGAGGAGACACCCCTGTTCCTGGCTGCTCGGGAGGGCAGCTACGAGACCGCCAAGGTGCTGCTGGACCACTTCGCCAACCGGGACATCACAGACCACATGGACCGCCTGCCTCGCGACATCGCTCAGGAGCGTATGCACCACGACATCGTGCGGCTGCTGGATGAGTACAGCCTGGTGCGCAGCCCCCAGCTGCACGGCCCTGCCCTGGGCGGTGCGCCCACCCTGTCCCCGCCACTCTGCTCTCCCAACGGCTACCTGGGCAACCTCAAGCCGGCCGTGCCGGGCAAGAAGGCCCGCAAGCCCAGCACCAAGGGCCTGGCCTGTGGCGGCAAGGAGGCCAAGGACCTCAAGGCGCGCAGGAAGAAATCCCAGGACGGCAAGGGCTGCCTGCTGGACAGCTCGAGCGTGCTGTCGCCCGTGGACTCCCTCGAGTCGCCCCACGGCTACCTGTCGGACGTGGCCTCGCCGCCCCTCCTGCCCTCTCCGTTCCAGCGGTCCCCGTCCGTGCCCCTGAGCCACTTGCCCGGCATGCCTGACGCCCACCTGGGTGCTGGCCACCTGAGCGTGGCTGCCAAGCCCGAGATGGCAGCGCTGGGCGCGGGTGGCCGGCTGGCCTTTGAGGCGGGACCACCGCGGCTCTCCCACCTGCCCGTGGCCTCCAGCACCGGCGCCGTCCTGGGCACCGCAGGTGCTGGCGGCGGAGGCGGGGCCGTGAATTTCACCGTGGGCGGGGCCGCGGGCTTGAACGGCCAGTGCGAGTGGCTGTCCCGGCTGCAGAACGGCCTGGTGCCAAACCAGTACAACCCGCTGCGAGGGAACGTGGCGTCGGGCCCCCTGAGCACGCAGGCCCCTGCCCTGCAGCACGGAATGATGGGCGCGCTGCATGCCAGCCTCTCCACCACGGCCGCCCTGTCGCAGATGATGAGCTACCAGGCCCTGCCCAACACGCGCCTGGCCGGCCAGCCGCACCTGGTGCAGACCCAGCCGCTGCAACAGGTGCAGCAACAGCAACAGAACTTGCAGCTGCAGCAGCCCGGCCTGCAGACGCAGCAAAACCTGCAGCCGCCCAGCGTCCAGCAGCCGCAGGGCCTGCCGCCCCAGCCGCACCTCAGCGTGAGCTCGGCTGCCGGCGGCCACCTGGGCCGGAGTTTCCTGGGCGGGGAGCCGAGCCAGGCGGACGTGCAGCCGCTGGGCCCCAGCAGCCTGGCGGTGCACACCATCCTGCCGCAGGACGGCCAGGCCCTGCCCACCGCCCTGCCCGCCACGCTGGCCCCGCCCATGACCACGGCTCAGTTCCTGACCCCGCCCTCGCAGCACAGCTATTCTTCCTCGCCGGCGGACAACACCCCCAGCCACCAGCTGCAGGTGCCTGAGCACCCCTTCCTCACCCCGTCCCCCGAGTCCCCGGACCAGTGGTCCAGCTCGTCACCACATTCCCACGTCTCTGACTGGTCTGAGGGCATCTCCAGCCCGCCCACCAGCACGCAGTCCCACATCGCCCACATTCCGGAGGCGCTCAAGTAAACAGCCGGCGCCCCGGCGGGACCCTGTGCTTCCTTTCCCAAGCCCTGCTGGGGCTGCCTGCATGCTCCGCATGGACACCGGGACGGACCAAGGGGGCTTTTTCCTAAGAAACATGTTTTTGTACAAAATAAAAGGACAAGGATTTTAATTTTTTTTTTTTAGTATTTATTTATGTACTTTTATTTTACAAGGAAACACTGCCTTTTTATTTATATGTAATGTTTTCTATGGCTTCAGGTAACAGCTTTTATCTGTTCCAAGAAAATAAAGTAGTTCTCAGCCAGGATTTTCGTACTCATGATAACTCTTGTTACGTATTTGTAAAATATAAACAAAGATTCATGATTAATAAATGCCATTTATTTATTGATTTTTTTTTTTTCCCTTCAAAATCCAAAAAGAAACGATGTTGGAGAAGGGAGGCTTGAACCAGCATCGTCCAGAAAGCTGCCAGGGTGCCTGGGCCTGCTGCCAGGTCCCCAGATGCCCCCCACCCCGCACCCGGCCCCGAGCCTCCTGCACGCATCACCTGTCTTGTGCGAGGAGATGCATCTAGACGCAAACAATAAGACAGAACTTTTGTCAACACCTTTGGCATGTGGATTAATTTGCATCTAAAATAGGAACGTAAAATGTAAAATGATGTGGTTTATACATTTTGGTGGCTTTTTTTTAAATGATTTTTTTGAAAACATGCTTTTAAAGATGTGTTCTTGGGGTGTCCCAAGAACACATTTCATGGTACCGATCATGAATCTTTGTTTTGGGTTCAGTATTACCCAGTTGTTGATTGGTCTTGTGAGTTCCTGTTCCTTCTAGAAGCTCCTCTGCCCCCACCCTGGCCTGGATGTTTAAGCATTGTGTAAGAGTGAGGAGTCAGGTGGCTGTGGGGCACCCACCTGGGATGCCACGTGGAGGAATCCTACCCTTTTCTGCAGAGAGACACTGCCTGGGCCACCCCGATGGACCGGCAGCACTGGGCCTAGGCTCAGCTCGAGGCCCCGTTTTCACAAGAGACTTCCCGGAGCAACCTCTATCCAGGCTTTGGAGAAACGTGGCTGTGTCCGGCCTCGGTTTGCAGAGACAGTTCATCCCAAGGCCTGGCGCAGCTCAAGGGTGCAAGCAGCTGAGGTGGTGCCCCCAGGGCTACAGAAGCCAGCTCGAGGGCCACCCCTCCCAGTCTGGGGGTGGGGGGCGTGTACCCGGGGAGGGAGCAGATTCTTGCAATATCAAGTATAAGCCTGTGGCAAAGTAAATATCTGTAAATACATTTTTAAAGGTGGATTTTGTTTAAAAAATCTGAATGAACGAGTCTGTCGGGGGTCATGCTGACGAGGGATGTCAGAACATGGCTCTGCTCACGACCCAGGCCTGGCAACCTGACCTGCCGCTGCCTGGACCGTAGCTCCGAAGAGCAAACCCAGGGAAGGCTTCCCGCTGCCTCCTCCAGGCAGCCTCCCCGGCCTTGCGGGGGGCAGTGTTGTGCCATCCCTAGTGGGCATGACCAGACATGCCCTAAGATATTGATTCTTACTGTGTTTTGTAAAAATAGAGTGTAGTTTACAGAAAAAGGAAACTTTTTAAAAAAGTTACCTGCGTGCAAAACTGTAGGCGATGAAAATGCTGTATTTTTTTTTTCATCTTTTTTTGTTAACTGATTTGCAATAAAAGTAATGCTGACGGTCATCCCGATTTTGCTAAACCTGGTTGTGGCGTTGGCTTCCTTTCTTGGAGGGAGGGCAGGCCGTTCTGCTCCAAGGGAACCAGCAATTCCTCTGGTCCCTCTGATGGAGAGCGATGAAGCCCACCCAGCCCTGGCCGCTCAGAGGTTCTGCAGTGTCTGCATCTGTGTGGGCCACGCCCCGAGCAGGGCGCACGCAGCCCCCCTGCAGGGGCCTCCTGGGTCTGGGGTGACGTGGCTGCCGGGACAGCGGGCTTTAGGCTCCCCCATCTGTCTCGGTCAGAGGGGCAGGGCACCACTTACCCGACCTAGGGATGGCAGCCGGGAGCCCGCGGCAGGCAGGAGGTGCACAGGGAGGGGCCCGGAGGCCACAGTGGGGAATCCAGACCCCAGCAGGAGGGCAAAGGGAGCCGCAGAAGCCTCTGGGGGGGTGGGGGAAGGTTCTGTGACGCCCAGGGAGTACTGATGAAAGGGCTGCCCCCTGCCAGTCACCCACACGGGGCCGCCCTCTCTCCCTCCTGCCTCCACCCGGCCCCACCCCAGCTAGTGGATTCAAACCAGATTAACGGGGAAGTCTGACGCCCCCTTCTGCTGTGAAGTGCTGCCCGCCCCTGCAGGCCCGGCCTCCCCAAGCACAAGTGCGAGCCCAAGATTTCCTCGCTGAGTTTGGAGGCTTCGTTCCCACCTGGCACAGCGTCGGGCCCTGGGCTGTGTAGACGGGACAGGAGGTTCCAGGAAATGGAATATGGTAAGTGGCCCAACTGTTGTGTATGGAGAAAGTAGACCCAGTCTGAAATCTGCCCCCAGAACTCCCAGCGCCCCGCGACGCTGCTCCTAGGTGTACACCCAAAAGAAGTGCAAATGGACCAAACGAGTCCACACACGCACCTGTTCACAGCGGCACGATTCACAACAGCCAGGAGGTGGGAACAGCCCAACGCCCATCAGCTGACGCGTGGATCAACAAAATGTGGTAGGTCACGCCACGATGGTTCATTTTATGTGTCAACTTGGCTGGGCCATTTGGCCAAACATGAGAGTGTTTCTGGATGAGATGAACATTTGAATCCGTGGATGGAGTAAAGCAGAGCCCTCCCCAACGTGGGTGGGCCGCACCCAATCAGTCGACGGCTGACATAGAACAAAAAGGGCTGAGTAAGAGGGAAGTCCTTCTGCTCACACTTGTCCGGGAACACAGCTCTTTTCCTGCTTTTGACGTTGGACGGAAGCATCAGCTCTCCTTGGGTCTCGAGCCTGCTGACTTTCCGAAGAAAACAACCATCAGCTTTCCTGGTTCTGAGGCCTTCAGACTCAGGCTGGAACCTCTAGCATCCGCTGTCCTCGGCCCCAGCTTGCTGACCACAGATCTGGGCACTTCTCGGCCTCCATAATCTTATGAGCCAGCTCCTGATCAGAAATCTCTTGATACATACGTGCAGCCTATTGGTTTGGTTTGTCCGGAGAATCCAGACTGAGTGCACACAATGGAATATTATTCGGCCCTGAAGAGGAGTGGAAGTCCGGCACGCAGCACAGCACCACAGAACCTCAAACACAGGAGGGTGAGTGCAAGGAACCGGACACAAAGGCCACATCATTGTCCTGAGCAGATGAACCCAGAGAGACTGAAGGCGGAGTGGGGGCCCCAGGGCCTGCCTGCTGGGGAGCAGCTGGGGCCACGAAAGGTGGGGGTGCATGGGGGTCCCGGTCACACAGCATTCTGAATGTACTAAATGTGACTGATTTGTTCACTCCAACAATGGCCACTTTTATGTTTTATCTCAGTTATTGTTTTAGAAGAGAGAAAGAACTCCCAGCAGTGTTTGAAGTTTCCAAGAAGCTTATTTTAAGGGTCATGGGATCCACTGATGTGGCAGGATGGGCCTCGGGGGTCCTGATGCTTCCCAAAGTCACCGGAGCCCCTGGCAGCTTGAAGGAAGCCCACAGAGGAGGACGGGGCCCTTGGAGCATTACACTGGGCGTGCCGGAGACCGGGGCCCTGCCTGTGTCCCAGCAGACGGGGTCCTGGGGGAGGCCCACCCTGGCTGCAGGCTCTGTCCTGTCTTGCCCTGTGCGCCCTGCAGTCCCCTCCCCAGGGACTCGTCCCCACCCACCTGGCTTGGAAGAACTGGCTGAGATTCCCACCCATTTTTCTCCTTGGGGTCCAAACCTGCTCCTTGACTCCAGAGCCCCCACCACCAGTGGGCTCTCCTTCTACCCCGTGGTCCTCATTCCCTGACGTCCACCCTGAGCCGGCCTATTCTGCCAGTCCCCACCCTCAGAAGGACCCCCATCTAGACACCACGGGCCTCCCAGAGAGGACACGGGCCCTGACTTAGGGCATCTGTTATGGCTAAATCCTGTTCCCCAACCCCCACCCTGCAGAATTTCTATGTTGAGACCCGAGGTTGCAGGACCTTGGGATGTGGCTGTATTGGGAGAGCTAATTAGGGTAAAGTGAGGTTGTTTGGGTACACCCTACTCCGGTCTGGCCGGTGTCCTTATGAGGAGATGAGGACACACACACGCACACGGGACCACCAGCAGGGACGCAGGAGGACACGGCCGTCTACAAGGGCAGGAGGGAGGCCTCAGGAGGAACCAGCCCTGCCCGCGCCCGGGTCTCAGATGTCCAGCCTCCAGAGGTGAGGACATTCATTTCTGTTGAGCCACCGGGCCTGTGGTGCTTTGTTAAGGCAGGCCCCAGCAGACAAAACTGGGGGGCCAAAGGCCTGTCCCAGGGGCCACAGGCCCAGCCCCCCAGCTCTCGGACCCTCCCCCTCCTCAGGAGGCTTGCACTCTCATGAAACCAACACAAGAGCCGCCCGCCTGCCCGCCCCCTGAGGCTTCCTTCCTTTGAAGGTTGGAACGGGGGACTACCTTCAGAGCAGCGCCTTCCAGCAGAAATATAATGCAAGCCACAGATGCAATTTTAAATATCCCAGTAGCCACATAAAAAATGTGAAAAGAAACCAAAAAAGCTTATTAATACATCTTAGATAATCGCATATATCCAAAATATTAGCATCTCAACATGTAATCGACGTAGTTAATGAGATAGTTTACATCCCTCTTTTATCCTATGTCTTCAAGACCCAGTGTGTGTTTCGGGCTTTCAGCACACCTCAGTGTGGACCAGCCGCGTGCGCAGCTGCCATGCGTGGCTCATGCCCGCCACACAGGACGGTGCAGGTTTTGACCTCCAAGGTGGCCTCCGGGCACCTGTCAGCGCCACGAAGCCTGAGACACAACATCGGCGTGGTGTCTTGTCCTCGTTCTTCCAGGGCGAGCCCCAAATGTGGCTCTGCCCCCTTCTGGCCAGAGCAAGGAGGAGACGGCATCAGTGCCCACAGATCAAACAGACTGGCAGGGCTGCCACGACACCTGCAGGGCTCAGCGCCGCTCCGTGGGCACCGGCAGCCTCCAGAGCATGTCGGCGGCCCGAGACGGGGCTCAGTGGTGGAGCTCATCTGCACGCCGGTGCCGCCCTGGTCTCCCCGCAGACCGGTGGTGGGTCTTTCATGGGCTGGTCTGATCTGGAAACCACACCCCGGAGCCCCGCGGGAGGGGCTGGCGCTGTGGGCACAGACAGGCGGTGGAGAGCTTCCTGGGGCCACTCCCTGTGGGACCGCCCCACGGCAGGGGTCCCTGGCACAGTGCCAAAGGATTATTCTCTCCAAGTGTTTCAAACAGGAACCTGAGCAATGCGGTCTGGCTGGACGCCGGGGCACTCGAGACCAGAAGCCCTGTGTCCCGAAGTGTTTGCTGGCGGGGTCAACGGGTTTGGGGAGCCTCAGGACTTCTTCTGCCGTCACACGCCTGTAAGTCCCGTGGGTCTTGAAGAGGGTCCCCACGCCCAGCGGGTCCCAGGCGAACGTGCCCTCCTGGCAGACTGAGGGACCGCCCGGGTTGAGCGCCTCGTGTGCCCGGCCCCGCTCCCTGACTTGTGGCATCTTGGTTTCGCCTTCCTCGTGGCCACTGTTGGACCAGAGGCAGGTGATTCGGCACCTCTGAGCCTCAGTGTTCTCAGGGCTGAAGTAGGAAGGGCTCGCAGCCGACCTCCTGAGCGCGTGGAGGGGGCCCGTGAGGTCGCAGACGCAGAGCTCCCGGCACGCCATAAGGACGCAGAAATGACACAGCGGCTGTTATGACGAGTTCTAAAACCGTCGCCCTCCCCACGCATGCCCGTGTGGTCTCCCTGAAGCCAGGCAGCAGCCCCATCTAGTAGCCGCTGTCGCCCTCCCCGTCCGGCATGCGCACCACAAGAGCGTTGTTCTTGGTGCAACAGGGCCTGTGTGCCAAGCGTCTCAGGGTTGGATTTCGACATTCTCCATACAACCCTGGACCTGTTCCTGGACCAGAGGGCCCGTGATGTGTAATCAGCGCTTATCACAAATCTATGCTTTTCCATGGCCATACTTACCGGCAGTCTAGTTCTGTTGCATTGCATCTATGGTCAAAGAGTAAACGCACCACACTAGAGCTTTAGTCACCCTGTTTGGGCATTTCTTCATTCCAAAAATTGGCCTTAGGAAAGTGTAACCTTAAGGGACTTACTTGCTCTCTACCTTGTTTCCTTGTCTATAGGGTGGAGAAAAGGGAAGGATGCTGGCCACACCAGGCGAGGGACAGGGTGATGCAGAACACAGGGGTTCTTTATGGGAAAGAAGCACTCTCCAGCCCCCAGAGCTGTGAGGATGAAATCACTGAGCACAGAGCTCGAGAAATACACATTCTTTGTTGTGCCATTAAGCTCAACTCAGGGAGGATTTATGGAGAACCTGCTGTGTTCAGCAGACCAACCCCTGCTCCCCGGGGCAGGGGGAGTCCAGAGATGAATAATCCCCTGGAGAGGGCCGCAGTCTGGGGGTGATGTGGGGAGCCAGAATCTTTTGTCCTGCTGTACCGGGGCCAGATCCTACAGGAGCCCACGGTGTCCCTGGTGCTGGTACCCTGAATTTCCCAGGCGAAGCTTGCTGGGCCGGCGGCCTCGGGGGTGGCTCTCTGCCTCCCCCTGCTGGCAGCATCCTGCCAGTGCCCCCTCTCGGCAAGCAGGTGGTCCCATGGGGATTTCCATCATTTGTCTGCAGCTCACAAATTGCTCACAGCCTCCCGTCACTGTGTTATTAACCCATTTTACAGATGGGGAAGCTGAGGCTTAAAGAGGCAGGGGACTTCCCCAAGTGCACCCATTTAAGCCAGGGCCATGTGACTGTTGCGGTCCACTTTCTCATAACCATTCAGGGAGACTCCGTGGCTCGGCCCCGTCACTTTCCAGACGGGAACACTGATGCTCACGAATTAGTACCGCAGCCAACCTGGCATTTGGCAGTGGGCAGATCTGGGGGCTCTTCTGTGCTCCACTTCGGCCCCTTTGTCTTCCCAATCTGCAATCCCCCAGGCCTCCAAGTCCACGCCTGAAACAAGTCACTCCTGAGGCTCGGGGCTCTTGCCCTCCTGTGTGTGTGTGCGCCTTCGGCTGATGTGGGGTGCTGGTGCCGTGCAGGGGGGCTGCAGGTGCAGCGAGAGAGCTGGGTCCTGCCCTCGGGCGTCGCCTGAGGCTCAACTCTCCCCACCAGTCTGGCCCAGCAGCCTACTTCTCCCCTGGGGCCCCAAGGCCACCTCCTGGGCTCCTGGCTCTCATTAGCACCTTGCCAGAGCCAGGGGGAGGCCAAACTGGCGATGTCCCTCCTGGTGGGGAGCCCCTGAGAGCTTCCTTGCTTTCAGAAATCAAGTGCAAGGCCTGAAGAGCCCCAGGCAAGGCACACCCCCCTGATGCTACCTCCCACTCTCCACGTTTCTGCCCCTTGCCACTCCAGAAGCCTCTGTTTGCTTCAGCCACAAATGCGCCTTTTTCTCCACCCCTGGCTCTACCCTGTCACCAGCAGGTGGGACCCAGGCCTTGCCAGGTGCCCCCGCGGTGCCCCCAACCACACTGGGCACATCTGCAGCTCTCCAGTGTCCATGCTCCCCAGGGCGGAGGCCCGGCCTGTCAGTCCCACAGCCCCAGCCCCAGCTCCTAGCAGTGCCTGACACACAGTAGGGCTCAGCCAATGATGCATACAGTTTGCTGAAGGAGGTCTCTCTCGGTTTTTTCCAGGGCCCTGCTGCAGCTAACGGGACACGACTCCCTTTCTTGCCTGGCTCTGACTCTCTGCGGAATTAGCGTCCTTCGTGTGCTTTCTAGGACACCGCTCTCACTTATGTCACCTTACATGTGTACTTGGCTCAACGATTAAGAAAAGAACAAGTTCTCTGAGGCTTGCCAGGTACCAGGCACGTTTGCAGATGCTGGAGATGAGAGACCAGAGAGACGGTGCCATGCTTATGATTAGCCTGGATGTGGATTTTTTCTTGCAAGGCACCCCCGGGGTCTGGGATGGTTCTACTAGTACTTTATACCCCAGCTACCCCCATGGAGGTGCCTCCCTCTGCTTATTCTCGGCCTGGCCACACACCACCGACAGGCGCTCCACACCACGGGGGCCACAGAACAAGCTCTGACACCCAGCTCTCTCTGCCCCTGGACCTGTGCTCTCCTGAAGGAACTGATGTCCCCTTCCTCTCCATTCAGACCTGCTCAGCTGTATGGCCTCCTCTTCCAGAAGCCCTGCCTGACAGCTCTTTCCACCTCGAAGCCCTAATGCACTTTTTCCCTGGACCACTCAGCCAGCCCTGTCTCATGGAGGCGGCCCCTTGCTCTCTCCAGGCTGAGTCAAGCAGGCCCCCTCCCATGCCCCCAGCCTCAGCGCCCAGGATGGAGGGCTTGAGTCAGAGGCTGAGCAGAGCACCTGGTGAGGAGCAGGACCGCCCTAAAAGCATCCACTTACAAACCACTCTACTGCAGCTACTTTATGCCCTGGAGGAGTAAGGGGCAGAGGCTCATGGCCATGGGCCACCAGCCTTCACCTGCACCGAGACTGCGGGTACCCCTCCAAGGGCTCCTTCCCACAATCACCGAAATGGTCGGTTGTCAGCTCCAAAATCTAGGGAGCTACAGCCCCAGGCTGGGGCTGCTGGGGGGAGGGGGCCTGACCCCCTCCCACAATGTGCCCAATGTCTAGACCAGCGCTGTCCAATGGAAATATGCCAGGCACGTATGGAATTTTAAACTTTTGATGAGCTATGTTAAAAAAAGGGAACAGATGAAATAAAATGTAATAGTATATTTAACTCAATATACCCAAAATGTTATCATTTCAATGTGTGATAGAAAGCTATCAGTGGGCCATTTGATGTTCTTGGCACCCTGGCCTCTAACGTGTACTTAGATCCCATCCCAGCTCGGCCCAGCCCCCCGTGCAGGCGCTCAGCGGCAGCCTTCTTTGGACAGTGCAGGCTACTGCGAGGGGCTGACGAGCACAGTCCTGGGAAGTGTGTAGCCCTGGGTCCCGTGCGCTCTGGGTAACAGGACTACAGCTCCTGTTACTGAGCTTTTCATGAGGAACAAACAACTCTGCCCTCAGGAAAGAGCGGCTGACTCTAGCCCCCGTAGGTGAGCTTCAGGGAGGCGGTGGCATTTGTTTGGTTTTTTTTGTTTTCGTTTTTAAAGATTTTATTTATTTATTTGAGACAGAGAGAATGAGAGAGACAGAGAGCACATGAGAGGGGGGAGGGTCAGAGGGAGAAGCAGGCTCCCCGCGGAGCAGGGAGCCTGATGCGGGACTCGATCCCGGGACTCCAGGATCATGACCTGAGCCGAAGGCAGAAGCTTAACCAACTGAGCCACCCAGGCGCCCCAAGGCGGTGGCATTTGTATGCAGCCTCCGTGAGTCAGGGAGGAGGAAGGACAGAATGAGGGACACGCTGCAAGCAAAGGGAAGCAGTGCGTCCCATCGGCGCGGGCCCTATGTGCTCTGCAGCCAGTCGCCCTGTGCCCATTTGCCCCTGACAGGCCCAGGACAGCCCAGTTCGTGCCTGCTGTTCAGGTAGAGGTGTCAACAGCACGTTGTCAAGGTGCTCAGCCCGCCTGGACTCCAGGTCGCTGAGGATGTGATGGAGCTTACAAGCGGCGGACCTGTGACTCAGAGCCCAGCCTCCATGACCTTTGGCTCGACTGTGGGCCTAGACCTCTCTCCTGCACACCAGGCTATGGAGGGCCAAGAACGTGAGGGCTTGCACTCCAGGGGCTTAACGGGAGGGAGGAGGGGATGGGCCCTTGCACCTTTGCCTCTGCTTCCCCCTTTCAGGGGGGTTAACAGTGACATCTGTCTCTGCAGAGCGGTTTGTTGAGACACAGTGACTGCAGGAGGAAGTGAATCAAGGGCGGCCGATCCAGGGCTGAGTTCCAGCCCACGCTTGCTAACTCTGTGTTGAAACAGGTTGGGACCTTGATTTCTGCAAGGCAAATGTTAGCTTAGCAGAGTGGCCACGTCAGATAGGCTGAGACTCCCCCGGCACCCCCTGGGGCCCTGACAGCGTGGCTGCTCCCCGCCAACGTCACAGCACAATCCTTCCTTCTTCCCAGGCTCCTGAGTCCCAGGGTGACCAAGGAGCCCTTCACCCCCAGGCAGGCCTCCTCAGCGGCTGCTGTTGCACTAGCTGCCGCTGGGAGCTCGGCCACGGGGCGGGGAGGGCGGTGGGGGGAGGGATGCAATCGGATGGTCATCCCTGCCACTCTTCCCGACCCCTGGAAGGAGCTGGAGCAAGTGGGAGCAGGCTGCTACTCTCCCCTCTCCCTGCCAGGCAGGTGTGCAGGTGAGTGGGCCGGGCCGGGCCGACTGCTTCCCACCTTCTGAACCTCCCTTCCTCACTGGGGAAATGTGGATACACGCGGCGGCACCGCCTCGTCCCTAAGAGGATATCCTCCACGGGAGGGCTCGGAGGGTGCCATCCACCGGGAGCAGCAGGAGGCCAGGCGCGGCGGCCCGGCCTGTCCATTGCACACAAGTACCCGCTCAACGGCTGCGGAACGCCGAACGGAGCCCTGGCTTCCGTCCACGCGGCTTGGGGGCCGCGTCCGGGCGCAGAGGCAGCCGCTGCCCGCCGGGGGAAGAGCCGAGGCCTCGGAGGGGCTCGGGCGGACGGAGGAAAAGGACAGGAGCAGCGGGGCGTGCGCGGGGGTGGCGGCCGCACCGCGTAGGGGCGGCGTGGCCGGGGCCGGGGGGCTGCCTACAGGACGACTCCCAGGGCTCCGCTTCCCGAAGGCCGGGCGCGGACCGAAACGAACTTCCCGGGCAGAACTGGAACCCTGAGCCACCAGTGGCCGTAACCAGGCAACCCGTGAGCCGCCGCGAGGTGCGCAGGCGCAGCCCGCTCCGGCGGCCGGCGCACGCGCGGTCGCCTCCGCCTGTCTCCAGCCCTGGAGGAAGTCCAACGGCAGAATGGGAGGGTCGCGCCTGCGCTAGGGCGCCGCTCGGCTTCTCGGTGCCGCCGAGTAGCCGTTCTCGGCCTCGGTCGTTCAAGACTGGTTCTTCACTTGGGCCTGACTGAAGAACCCCGACTCTCTCCCATCCTAAGACGAGAAAAAACTGGGAGAAAGAGCTGGCGTAACCAGGGCGACGTCCCCGAGCAGCCCTCCGCGCGCCCGGCCCGGCAGGTGGGCGAAGGGCGGGTCGCAGGGGGGGGCGGGTCGCAGGGGCGAGGCCAAGGGAGCGGGACCAAGGGATGAACGCCGAAAGATTGGTCGCAGGCGAGGGCGGGGCCAACGGGGCGGACGAATGGATGGCCGGCGAGGGAGGGGGCGGAGCTAACGTACGGGGAGTAGCGTCTCGGGAGCAGCTGCGATGGGCGGGGCTGATGGGCGTGGTGGGCAGGCGTGGCGCGCGCTGACGTCGCGGTCGGACACGTCGGCGGCGCGGCGGCCGGAGCCGGATGTGCCAAGATGGCTGCTGCGGCTGTCGTGTCTGCGCTCGTCGCCGCAGCCGGGCCGGCTTTCGCCGGCTGCTCCTGAGGGGTTGGCCCAGGGATCGCGGAGGGGCCGGGCGGGAGCCTCGGCCGCCCTGTGGCGCGCCGGTGAGGGCCGGGGTCGGGCGGAGGGGAGCGGCCGGGCCGGGCCCAGCCCCAAGCGGACGGCGCCTCTCCCGGTACCGCCAGGTGTCGGGCAGAGGCCCCGGGGGCGGGTGGGGACCTGCGGGCCCGGGGTGGGTCCGGCTGGGCCAGGTGCGCGGCCCGCCTGCCGCCTTCTGCACCTCTGTTGCCCTCGTCAGACTGACGGGGACCCCGCAGGTGCGGCCTGCACTGTGGCAAGTGCCTGTCGGGCTCGCTGTGTTGACACTTGGCTTAGCCCTGGTGGCCTGGACGGAGGGTTGTGTGCGAGTGGCTGGAAGATAGACCAGACCTGCGACTTTTTAAAGAGTACAAACGAGTACGAAATTTCTTTAGCAGTTTTGCGTGTCCTTTGCTTGGAAGCTTCTGAAGTAGTTTTGTCTGCATTGGTTGAGAGATTTCTCCTGGGCCACGCTGGTGAAGAGACAGATTAGCATTGCTGCTGTTGTTGGGAATTTCGTGGCAAAGTGACAGGTGTTGCAGCGGAGGTCTGTCACTTGTGTTTTACATTAAGGGTTAGAAGGATACGGAATAAAATTACAGTTCTTGTGGCGGAAGAATTACAGTCGAGTGGGCACATCACACAGCCACTTAAAATCAGTTTTTGCTGCTTCACCTGAAAACACTTTTATTTTAATTTTTTTTTTTTAAAGATTTTATTTATTTATTTGACAGAGAGAGCGAGAGCAGGAACACAAGCAGGGGGAGTCGGGGGAGGGGGGGAAGCAGGCTTCCCGGGGAGCAGGGAGCCCGATGTGGGGCTCGATCCCAGGACACTGGGATCATGACCCGAGCCGAAGGCAGACGCCCCAAGACTGAGCCACCCAGGCGCCCCTGAAAACACTTTTAAATGGCTTGGAGATTGGGCATGAGCTGCTTAAGATTATGTGTTAAACCCGTTTGTGCAGATGTTAACCTGAGTGGTATTTCCCACCCCAGATATGGCAGGGAGCAAACCAGGTCACACACAGTTGTTTCTAACATTGATACTTTTGCAAGTTTCAGCAGAACCAGGCTCCCTGCAGGTTTTTTTCCCCCGTGCCGTTTCTTAGGGTTCTGGGTGTTGTTATCTTGCAAACATAAGGCAAGAGGCATGTTCCTGTGATTCATTCACCCTAAATAGCAGTAGGTCCCAAAATCATCCAGAAAGCTTTCTTTAGGGTAGTGTGTCGATTTTAATGATTCCTTCTTGCTTCTGTAAAGCTCTTTCCTGAATGTCAGTGCGTCCTTTAGGATCTTTGTCATTTTTAGCAGTGTTGAGGCTCCGCTTTCTCTAAATGTGTTTGATTCTGTACTTAGGAAAGTTGGAGTTTATGGTTTCTTTGAGTGGAGTGTCTCATAGTCTGACAGGGACATCACACTCACAGTTGCCGTGAGGGAGATTGAAGGCAAATGGTAGACTCCCAGGTTCTTTCTGGCATTCCTCTTGGTTTACACACTCGTAGCTTGAGGCCACAGCTCTGAGGATAAGGAGTGGGCTTTAAGTGTCTTGGTCCCACAGTCAGGAATTTATATTGGAAATAGGTGTGCTTAAGTATTTCCGAGAGATACAAGGCAGTCTACTTGAAGAACTAGGTAGGTTTATGAGTAATGCATCTTTAAGAACAGCAGCTGGTGTCTCTGAAATAGTGCTTTTTTAAAAAAGTTAGATGACTTGAGGGTGCAGGATGACTTCCTCGCTGTAAGTTCCCTGGGGTCAGGAGAGAAGTGATAGGCAGTTTTTCTGTTTGTGAATAGAGAAAAAAGATTAAAAGGATAATGTTCAAAATTGTTCCAAATGAAATTGGCATATTGGTAAAAAGCTCTCAATTATGGGTAGGGGGGAGAGTAGGGGATTCTACGTTATAGGAGAGTGATACTGTTTGCTTATAAAATGGTTCTTAGTCTGGGAGTTGAGAAAATAGTTTTTAAAGAAAGTTTCTTCAAGGAAAGCATGTAAGTATAAACCTGTGAAATTTACATTTTGATAACATTTCCCTATTAAATAGCAGTAGGGATTAAGGCATCCCAGAATCTCTGTGAGTAGAACTTTGTAAGATGAAACCCAGAAGAAACCTTAGAAATTGTCATATTGCTTCTCTTACTTTATAGATGAAGTGACAGGGTCACAAAAAGACAAGGGGTGTGCCCGGGGCCATTCAGCTGGACATCTAGCCGTGCTCTCCCAGTTACACCTCTGCTGTGTAATCCTCTGGGCCTCTGCCATGTGTGGTTTTTCTTTTTTAAAGCTGCTTAGAATGGTGAGGGTCCTCTGCTGAAGCCTTACAAGGAGGAAGTCGTGTCTTGGGGGGTGTCCTGGGTGCCTCTGTTGCGCAGATAACAAGTCCATAGAAAGCTGAGCTGTAAACGTGCTTTGTTTTGAAATGGCTCCTTATAACCCAGTGAGGTCTCCAATGCTGTTCCTAATACAGTCCATTAAATTTGAGTGAGTTTCGGAGTGCTCTTCAGTCAGAAGGGGTTCCCTGTTGGCCTAGGACAGAGCATGTGTGGGCAGTAATGGTAGTGAAGTAAAGATTCCTAGGACTAGTTTCCAGAGAGACATAGGAGCTTTCCTTTGTAATAGTTTTACTTAAAACACATTCATAAGTGCGTTCTTGTATCTGGCTATCAGAAAGATTTCCAAGAGCAAAAATTTAGTACATCTGCAGAAACGTGTGGGTTACACTCTGGAGTCCTTCCACGATTTCTCCCTCTGGTGTTTACTTACCCCCGTGATTGGCTAAACTTACCCTGTTTGTGAGGGTGGTACTAGGGGGAAGGACTTAACACATAGAGAAAGAATTTGTAAAGAGACAGTACCTGGGTTTTTGTCTTAGAAGTACAGGTTAACTGTTCAGGGTTATACTTAATGTATCTTATTTAGAAAAAAAACCCACCACTAGCACCAGCAAGAAAAAACACTGTAAAGATGATTTTGCTTCTTTGTTTTCTATAAAAGTTTTTTTTGGCACTCTATTACTGAAAACTTTTGAATGAAGTCAGCTGGTCAGTTTTATTTATTTATTATTTTCTTAAAGATTTTATTTATTCATTTGACAGAGAGACAGTGAGAGAGGGAACACAAGCAGAGGGAGTGGGAGAGGGAGAAGCAGGCTTCCCACAGAGCAGGCAGCCTAATGCGGGGCTCGATCCCAGGACCCTGGGATCATGACCCGAGCCGAAGGCAGATGCTCAACGACTGAGCCACCCAGGCACCCCGAGTTGGTCAGTTTTAAAACTGCTTTAAGCTTACTTGGGGTTTTCATTCTAGGGATAGTTGTTACAGCTCTGGCAGTCAGAGGCAACTTGTTTTGCTAATGCTATTCAGGCAGTCATCACACAGAAAACGAGGGCTTTTGCAGGGGAGCATAAAAGGCATTTTAGTATATTTTAGATTTTTCAGCTTGTATTACTCTGTACTTTATAACGCTCTTTCATTAGAATGGAAATACAAATTTTAAACTTTTGTTTTCATTTCAAGATTTAGTATTAACCTTTGTGAGAAGTATGATATGCAGTCTTAATAGAGGAGTTGGCTCTTTCGGGATCTGGAGATAATTTATGGGGCGATGTCAGCGTACCTGGTAGTAAGTCAGAGCAGCAGTTCAGCTGTGCTTCATCTCTGCCCTCTGGGTGGGGGCGTCACGGAGGCAGCAGGCATTCCACACGGGTATTCAGCTGGGCTACAAAACTGAACCGCAGAGAAGGCAGTGACTTGTGTCAAGTCAGTCAGTGAGCTCCGGGCACAGCCCGCGTTTGCATCCCGATCCGGTGTTCTCCCTGTTCTTGCCTGTGCATGCAGCAGCCCCTCTGGGGCGCAGTTCTGGGCGGGAGGGGGGTGAGAGCAGGAGCTGAGGGACTGAAGATGCAAACTCTTAAGTTGTTTCCAGCCTTTCTCTGTTTTTTTAGTTTTCCTAATTCTGGCTGGGAGTTTGAATATATGGATTTTATGCTAATTTCTTCTTTTTCTTTTTCAGTTCAAATTAAGGAAAACCTATATCCTGCTTCTTTCTGTAAGCAGCATCTAATTGTGCAAAAGATCAGTCATGCAGCCACCTCCCCAGGCAGCCCCATCCGGTGTGGTTGGGCCACCTCCAGCTGGGACTCCTCAGAGCATGTTCTGGTCCAACAGACCATATAGGAGACAGGCAAATAATAACGCACCCGTGACTCCGATAACTTGCCCACTGCAGCCGGTGACGGATCCATTTGCTTTTAGTAGACAGGCGCTACAAAATACATCATTGGGCAGTTCGTCCAAAAGTAGCCCACCCATTCTGCAAGGCCCGGCCCCACCAGAGTTCCTTCAGCGCACCGGTCTGCCTGTGCCTCACACAAATGCTGGGGATACCCTCCAAGGACCAGTGTCACAGCCCAGAGCAGATGGCAGTCTGTTTTCCAGTGTGCTGACCCCTTCAACTCCATCGGAGCCCAAGGTGAACAGGAGTGCCGAGGTTGCTTCCGGCTCAGAACCCGAAGTTCAGACTCTGCCATATCCTCAGTACATTCCAGGAGCGGGTGTTGACAGTTCTCATGGGGGCCATCCTCACACGAACATGCTTGGGCCCGATAGGCCCCTGAGTAGGCAGAACCCGCATGACAGTGCTGCAGCATTAGCACCATCCCCTTTCTTCCCTCAGCCTCGTCAGCAAATGCCAGGGCAGTGGGGACCAGGGCAGGGAGGCCCACAACCCTCAGGTCAACATTATTGGCCCCGCCCAGAAGGACCTGTTCAGAACGCGGTGCCTCACGCCTCCAGCGTTTCTCACTTCCTTGCTCCGTCCAACCCGCATCATGGTCCTGGCCACGAGCAGCTCAACCCACTGGTGTGTTTGCCAGGACCCTTAGCCGGTGATGGAAGCAACGAGGCGGCCTACCTACAAAGTGGAAACCATTCAACAAATAACTTTGATCCTGAAAATGCGTTCAGGCAAAATTCTAGAGCTGGGAATACTTGGGCGAGCCAGGAGCTCAGGCCAAATCCAGGAGTGAATAAAGAGCAGTTGCCAGACCTCGCTCTCGTTAATCCCCTCGCTCAGGGAAATAGCCCAGAAAGCCATTTGCACTACCCCCCAGGGGCCGGGACCAGCCGAGCCCTGTCAGAAGTGGACTCCGGGGCTCTCTCCATGTTTTTCCAAGGTGGGGAAACAGAAAACGAGGAGAATCTCTCCTCTGAAAAAACAGGCTCTGCTGGTCAGTCTGACTTTGACGGCTTCTCGCCCAGCCCCACGCTTGGTCATCCTCCTGCACATGTGGGAGCAGGTGGCATTTACCAGGCCTTTCCCAAAGGTTCCAACAATGAGGCCACGCAGCAGGGAGGACTCCCACAACCTTATTTTTCTCAGTCTGCAGGCGTCCAGCCTGATCGGCCCCCGGCAACAAGCGCCGCCGCCGCCGTGTGGGGCAGCACAGCAAGTGCAGGGGCGCACGCGGCCAGCAGCGTGCAGTCTGAGAATATGGAAGACCTAGAATTCATTCAAAATCAGGAAGTTCTGCCAAGTGAGCCCCTGAGTTTGGACCCTTCCTCCCCAAGCGATCAGGTCAGATACGGGCCCCTTCCCGGGCCAGCCGTCCCCAGGCTTGGTGGTGTGGGCCACGCTGGAGGTGGGGGCCCAAATCTTGAGGCCCCGGATTCAGTGCTGCACCCTGTGCGGTCTGATGGCGCGTCAGCCGGTTACAGCAGCAAGAACCACAGGAATCTCCCGAGTGCAGCCAGGCCCCAAGATGTAGGCACTTTCATTCAGCAGGAAGTTGGAAAACCTGAAGATGAGTCTTCGGGGAGTTTTTTTAAGCAAATTGATTCTTCTCCTGTGGGAGGAGAGACAAACGAGACCACCGTGAGTCAAAATCACCACAGCAGCCGGTCCCAGCCCTCAACCCCAAGCCCCCCAAAACCCACTGGAATATTTCAGACAAGTGCAAATAGTTCTTTTGAACCAGTGAAATCGCACTTAGTTGGAGTAAAACCCATCGAGGCTGATCGTGCCAATGTGGTAGGTGAGGTGAGAGGGGCCACTGCCCACCAGAAGCAGCGTGGGGCCACTGCTGCCCGACCCGACGCCTCCCCCGGCAACCTGGAGCAGCCACCGGACAACATGGAGACCCTGTTCACGCTCCAGGCCTGTTCTCCACCCTTCTCCGTCCCTGTGGAGCCTGGCCACGGGCTCTTGCACAGTGGGGGACCGCCCTTGGAAACTGTGCTCCTGGCAGCGGAGAAAAGGCCTTTGGCCAGAGCCCAGGGAGCTGTGAAGTGTGAGAGCCCAGTGACGACGTTGTGGGCACAGAACGAGCTGCCAGATTTTGGAGGCAATGTCCTTCTAGCCCCGGCTGCTCCTGTGTTGCACGTGCCTGTGAAACCCCAGCCGTCGGAAGTGATTCAGCCTCCAGATGAGGGCGTGTCCGCTCCGCAGTCCCAGGAGCCGGGCTCCGGCCTCCCTCTGCCAAGTGGGGACAGCATCTGTGCTTCTGAGAACCTTGAGAATCCTCCCAAGATGGGAGAAGAGGAGGCCCTCCCGTCACAGGCAAGTTCCGGCTATGCCAGTCTGTTGTCCTCACCGCCCACTGAATCTTTGCAGAATCAACCAGTCTTGATTGCCCAGCCTGATCAAAGCTATAATTTGGCTCAGCCCATTAATTTTCCTGTGTCCTTATCGAGTCCTAACGAGAAGAATCAGCCCTGGAGAGAAGCTGTGGTCGGGGATAAGCCCTCGGCAAGCAGCCGGGCTGTGGGGGGGGACTCTGGAGATGGTGCTGCTGTGTCTGGGATCACGGCCGGTGCTCTCACCCACTCGCCTCTGCCTAGCAGTCTCATGCACAGTAGTTTTCCACAAGTTCCTGGTACTTCGGAGATAGTTTCTAATCAGCCTGCTAATTTGCTGGTTCAGCCGCCACCTCATCCAGTTCCAAAGAACTTGCTTTCAGAAAGCCAAAAGATTGATAATGCAGAGAACGTTCTTCCTGAGTTGGTTAGTAGCCCTGCTGGAAGCACAGGCGTGATGTTAGTGCCCCCTGCAAACGCTACCTCAGTACCTACTGGTAGTAAGGCAGATCACTCCAGTCATCGGGAAGAAACTCCTGGAGCCCTAGACTTCACACTAAATAGGACTTTGGAAAATCCTCTAAGGATGTATAGCCCATCCCATGCTGACAGCTCTGCGTGTCGGCACACCGTCAGCAGTCATCCGAGACAACCTGGGCCCGGGCCACATAACTCAGACCATTTCTACCAACAGGTGACAAAAGACGCTCAGGACCAGCGTGGCCTAGAGAGAGCCCAGCAGGAGCCAGCACCGCCTCTTCCACAAGGGCCCAAAGCAACGTGTTCAGAACCTTCAAACCCAGGAAGTCCACCCTTGCAGGGACAGCCCCAAAACTTGGTCCCACCACCCGCAAGCCCAGCTCCAGCTGACACAGGTCAGCCGCTGCCGGCCCGGCCACCTCGGTCCTCCAGCGCGTCGGTCGTGTCCACCAGCTCGAGCCAGGCAGCCGTGCGGTCAGACCAGCACTGGCTGCAGCCGCCTCTTCCGGACTTGGCATCTTACTACTATTACAGACCCCTGTACGATGGCTACCAGTCCCATTACCCCTCGCCATACCCGCTGGAGCCTGGCCCGGCCCCCCTCTATTACCAGGTACGCTCAAGCTCTTGGGCTTGAATCCTGTGACCAGTGGTTCCTTTCTCTCGAGCTGTGCTCCTTGGCAGGCTTTTGTTGCTCAGCGCAGAAGTAAGTAGTGCCGTCACCGTGCAGAGTGCCGGTTCCAGGCACCGCTGCGTGAGGCAGGCGCCCCGCTCACGGAGCTTGCTCTGCCCGGCGCGGCCCGTCTCTTGGAAGTTTACTCTGCACGCCTGTGTATTGCGTTGCGTGCAATACCTGATTAATTTTTTCACATGGCATCCCCCAACTTACATGGCTGAGAAGCCACCTGTTCCCTGTCCCACCGGTGGCTTCTCTGTAGAACTTGAGTTGTGGGTTGCACACTTTGGGAAACTGGGATAGCCTCTGCAAGCTTCGGTGTGGTTTTGATGTGAAAAATCTACCTGACGAGTAACAGGAAGTACAGTATTTGAAGTCCCTTCTCAAGAATAAAAACATTTAGAGAAAATGTTAGGTTTGAAATATAATCCTAGCAAAACAGCCAAGGGGGATGAAATTCCATAACCTCCCTGAGGGGCAGCAGTGGGGTGGGGGCCCCGGCCACTGTGCTACGCGGAAGCCTTGCCCTTCACCATGGCCCAAGTGCACGAATGTTGTTTAAATTGGGTTCTGTTCAGTCCTGTTACTTTGAAACCATATGGTTCAAGCGTACACATTGGAACGCTGTCTGCTTCTCATGACTTGTAGTCCTAGCCCAGCATCACCCAAAGGTAGCTGAGTTCACGGGAGTGTGGACCTCAAGTTTGAAAAGCACGGTCCTACTGGGCAGGGGGGTTGGCCATCCTGGGGCCCTTGCAGTCAGAGGCGGCTGGGTGTGCAGGGCTGGTGGGGTTGGGCCAGGCGGCAGCCCCCATTGACAGGAGGCTTGGGTCTCCTTTGTAGGCTTTTAGCATCTTTGGGAATGTATGAGTGTATGAATAGTGCACAACTAAGCACTGAGACCAGCAAATTCTAGATTCTGGAAGGAGCCCCAAGGACTCCTGTTGCCACACACCGAAATTGATTTTCGATGCGCCCAGAGCCCACGGGGGCTGGCAGAGCGTGAGGGGAGCAGTGTACCTGCTTTGGGTCCTTTGTGTATCAACTCCGTGTGCCTCCCAGGAGTTCCAGCCGGAGCCCAGCACACTTTCGTGGGAGCCTGCCCCCTGCTGCCCTTTGGCCTTGTCGCCACAGCCTGCAGCAGTGGTCAAGAATAAGTCTGTTTGACATGATTTCTCCTCTTCAGGTGATGGCAGAGAGTCAGGCTCGTAGACCAAAGGGCTGATTCTGTCTCATGCCTGGATCGCCTCATCTCTGCTTCGGGTCTGCACATGGCCGCTCCTTAGAGACAGAGCCGTGGCCATTCATCAGTCCGTTAATGGAGCCGAAAGCCTCATGAGAGTAAAACGTGATCCTCTCTTTGAGGCTTCCCCTAGCTCCAGGACCCACTGAGATGAAACCCTGGTTATTTTGCTTACCTGAGATGGTGTCTGAAACAGAACACAAACTTGTGGGGTCATCGCATCTCCACATTCGAGACTTCAGGGACTAGAAGCCTGGCGGAGTCCTCGAGAGTCTCCATGGTTCCGTAGGGTTTGCCCGCTGACACATTGGCCATCTCCTGAGCAGGAGCAGGGCAGTCCCTTTGAGGAAGATCCTGCCACCTGCCTGTGGCTGTGGATTTCAGATTGTAGGTTTTCTGTTGTGCATGAGGGAAGCCCCACGTCCAGCGCTCCTCCTAGAGGGCCATCATCAGTGCCATTTAGAGCTAGTGCCGGCTGCTCGATATGCTGTGTCTCTGCTGGTCTCTAACGTCACACAAACCCTTCTTCCGGCAGGACGTCTATGGCCTGTATGAGCCCAGGTACAGGTCCCATGACAGTGCAGCGTCTGCCTATGCTGAGAGCTACCGCTACGCCGAGCCTGAGCGACCCAGCTCCCGAGCAAGTCACTGCTCAGACCGGCCACCTGCCAGGTGATGGACGTCCGTG
This sequence comes from Neomonachus schauinslandi, assembly GCF_002201575.2. Lineage (NCBI taxonomy): Eukaryota > Metazoa > Chordata > Mammalia > Carnivora > Phocidae > Neomonachus > Neomonachus schauinslandi. Next base: position 92,390,954 of record NC_058415.1, on the reverse strand, counting down.
TTGCTGGCTGTGGTAGTAACTTAGTGATCTGAGGAAGACTGTACTCGTAAAGAGCTATACCAGCCTATCCTGTGTTTGTGTTTACTCAGCACGGGCAGAGCACAGGAGCACTTTGAAATGGAACAGAGCCCCACCCCCACCCCACCCCCGAAGCCACCTTGTCCTGTCCGCCAGCGCTGGGCAGGGCAGACTCTTGGCGGGGTCCTCTTGCGGCCAGCTGCTCCTCCTACGGCCGAGGCGCGCACGCGGCTCTGGCATTTGGCTGACTGGGTGTTCAGGGCCCTTATGGGGCAGCTTTGCCCGTGCAGACGCTTCCCTACTACTAACTGCAGAGGTGCTTGATTATTGGGCCAGAACACCTGCCCACGTCCCCTTCGCAGCACTGCCCCTGTGGTGGAAGGCCCCCGCACACCTCCGGCCTGCTGCTCTCTCTCGCTGACCAAGCACGTCTCGTTCTGTGATTATAGATGAGGGATTCTTTTTTTAAGATTTATTTATTTATTTTAGAGCGAGAACACAGAGGGAGGGCAGAGGGAGAGAGAATCTCAAGCAGACTCCCTGATAAGCACAAGAGTCGGACGCAGGGCTTGATCTCCTAACCCTGAGATCATGACCTGAGCTGAGATCAAGAGTCAGACATTTAACCAACTGAGCCACCCATGCGCCCCTGGGTGAGGGATTTTGGAAGATCACGGGCGTCACGCCTTCAGCCAACTAGGAACTGAGGCGGGTCCCAGCCCCCACTCGGAGCCGCAGGGTGTGCGGCCTGTTCCCGGGTGCGACCTTGCCTGCCTTCCAGAGCCTTGACCTATACTCGCTCATCGTCCGCTTGGAGGAAGGACGGGTCACGGGTGTGGGTTTTGTTACAAGAGTACATGGTTTCTTGAACTTGTAGTAGAGGAGGTCTGATTGCCGATGGAGACTTTGTGCGTGCATTGCCTTTCAAAATCTTGGGATCCTGTTGCTGGTCCTTCAAGGCTTTGATAGCTTGTCTGGAGACAAGGCTCTGTCTCTGTGAGCCTTTGCCTGTTGAGCTGGCCTCTCTGTGCATTCCTGACCTGCACGTGGCCCATACTCCTAGGAGCTTTATGTAAGGAAGTTCCCAAGGGTTTAGCTCCTGTATGGCACCTAGAAGGTGAGGTTTTCTGAAGTTAAGTGTTCTGATTCAGGGAAAGCAACAGGCAGGTGATTTCTAGAGCCCCGTAAGCACGGGGGAGGGTGCAGCCAGCGCACATCTTGCCATTCCAGTTTTCTGTCTGCTTGCCCACCTGCAAGTTAACATGGTACTTCATTCTAAGAGGCCAAGAATTCAAGGTGGCCCCGTGCTGTTGAAAAGTCATCCAACCAGAGGCTAGGCCAGGTTACACGGGAGTGGTTCTGTCCCATCTTGCAGTGTTTCTGTTCTCGTGCTGTCTTCACTGCTCACTTGTGACACCTCTGGAGAACACCCTGTCCTTCCTGCCCTGCTTCGGTTGGGGGGCAGTGTGTGCTTCTGCCTGGTGTGAGCGCATCCCTGCAGGAACTGCCTGCGGTGGGAGCATGTCTTTCGTTTGTGTGGCTGTGTCTTTGCTGATGGATGAATGGGCCTGGTTGGTGAGGGCGGCGAGGAGGTGGCATGCTCTTGGTCCTGCCCTGTGTCAGATCATTGTTCTGAGCCCACTGCAGGTGTGCTCAGGGGCCCCCACTCTGCAGATAGGTGGGGTCTAAGGGTTCTCCTCCAAAGCCCTGGGAAGGGCCCTTGTTCCTATAGCTGAGCCATGGGAGTGGGTGCTCCTCACAGGCCGCCTCTGCCCCAGGAGCTGTGCCAGCCAAGCCCCCAGGCTCAGCTGGGTGACATTCCTGAAGGGACATGAGAAAAGTTATATTTTAAAAGTCAAATATTGTCCGGCACCTGGGTGGCTCAGTTGGTTAAGCGACTGCCTTCGGCTCAAGTCATGATCCTGGAGTCCCGGGATCGAGTTCCGCATCGGGCTCCCTGCTCAGCAAGGAGCCTGCTTCTCCCTCTGACCCTCTCCCCTCTCATGTACTCTCTCTCATTCTCACTCTCTCAAATAAATAAATCTTAAAAAAAACAAAAAAAGTCAAATATTGTCTAAAACTTGTTATTAAGAAACAAAAATGGTAGTAAGTTCTTCTAAGAATCTTACTGCCCCAGGGGCACCTGGGTGGCTTAGTTGGTTAAGCGTCCAACTCTTGATTTCAGCTCAGGTCTTAATCTCGGGGTCGCGAGATTGAGCCCCACACAGAGCTCTGGGCTGGGCATGGAATCTGCTTGACATTCTCTCCCTCTGCCCCTACCCCTCTCCCCACGTTCACTGTGTGCACATGCTCACTCTCTCACTTGCACTCACTCTATTGGAGGGAAAAAACAAGAATCTTACTGCCCAGAAGTTCTGACAGCTGACCTTGCTAGGTTCTGCTTTCTGTGCGCGGAGAGTCAGACTTGTAGCTTGGTCTTTGAGGCTGGTCTCCATCAGGCGCGCTTCAGGTCTCATACCGGTCACATTCAAGACACTGAGCCAGCCGCAGCCCTGCACCTGGGCGCACACCGTCACGCGTCCAAAGGACACAGCACGTGGTCTGTGTGGATGGGTTTGACAGCTCAGTGCGTTTTGCTCCTGCTAAGCGTGATACCAGAAACTTGAGAACCTATTTGAGCCTTGCCATGCAGGACACAGTGCTGAGCACACGGAGGGCGGCCAGCTCGTTGATTCTGCATGGCACTTAAATAGGTATTTAAGAGATGGGTTTTAAAGATTTTATTTATTTGTTTGTCAGAGAAAGAAGGGGCACGAGTTGGGGAGCTGCAGGCAGAGGGAGAAGCAGGCTCCCCGCTGAGCAGGGAGCCCGATGTGGGGCTCAATCCCAGGACCCTGGGATCATGACCTGAACCGAAGGCAGACGCTTCACCGACCGAGCCACCCAGGCGCCCCAAGAGATGAATTTTAATTAGCTGTGTGGGAGGGGGTCCCATCATCTCCTTGTTACTGTTTCGGATCTACCGATGAGTGTTTTTTCACAACCAGAGCGTTTTGCTGAGTGTCTGATGCTCTGGCAATCACGTGTACGGAGTTACGTCTTGTCCTAGTCTAAGAAGCGAGTAGGTGAGTTGTTTTTAACAGTGTGGTGTGTGCTTTCAGGCAAGCGTACCCCGAAAGTTACTACAATTCCAAAAGTGGATGGAGCAGTCAGAGTGACCACTATGCGGATTATTACTCCGGCCAGTACGACTACGGAGGTACGTTCAGGATTCTGCATGGCTGACCGCTGGTGCGTCCCGGTGCGCAGCTGCGCTCTGTGATCGTTTCTTAGGAGACTTCCCCGTTTGTTAGTCCTCGTATGTTTTTAATCCAAGAGCCGAAGTAGTTGAAAATAATCTGTGCCTGGAAATAATTATATTGCTATTTTTCATTAGGAAATTACGATTTGGTTTAGTGTTAACGTCTCTTTATCACATTAGTAGTTTCCTTTGACTTTCTAGCAAAGCGTCGTGAGTAGTTCCAGAGCGGCCTTGTCCATATGTGACTACTTAAATTGATTAAAATAAATAAAATGGAACACCAGCTCCTGGGTTGCACTGGCCACGTGTGGTGTGCCAGTGACCTCCTGTGGCCGGCCCCGACTTGCGCGGTACGGACGTCAGATGTCCCCGCCGTGCCAGGTGCTGCCTGCCGGTCTTGACGCGCTCCTGCTGGGCAGTGCGTGCCCGTCGGTGGCCCTGCCGCGCCTGCTGTCCGGTGCTGGGCAGGGTCCCAGGCCCGCAGCCTCGCAGGCATCCCGGCACAGCCGCCCTGTCTGCTGCTTCCCACAGGCCTCTTTCCTTTCTACGATTGTACTGCTGTAGACGTAAATTCTGCTCATACCTGCCAAAAGTGGGACTTCCAGTTTATAATATTAATGTATATATTTTTTAATATTTTAGTTTTGGAGTATTTCTTAAAACTTTCTGGGTCACGTTAGAAGACATACGAGGGAAATTTGTAGTCCCAGGATTAAGTGTTAAAAGGTCGTGACTACGAACGAAATTTTAACAAAGATACCTTCTAGCGTGTTTTGGGGTTCTTTTTAATCACGTGTGTTGAGAGAACAGCCAGGGGCCGTTAGGTGTTACACGTAATAGGCGGGATACCACCCGGCCCCTCTGTCTCACAGTTAACACTCTCCCAGGGCATGCTGATTTGTGGGAGGAAGGTTTGGTTCATCTAAGAGCCTGGAGGCATGCTTCAGTCCTGGGGTGGTGTGGTCTCTCCAAGGGCCAGAGGAGAGTCTTCCCTTGCCTGCTGTAATCAACTCCGAATCCCCCGCTTACAGACCCAGGTCGCTGGGACCGGTACCACTGTGCGTCCAGATTCAGGGATCCCCGCACCTGTGACCGGAGGTACTGGTATGATGCTGAATACGATGCGTACAGGAAAGAAAACTATGCTTATGGCGACAGGTTGGTACAGCGCACTTTGATAAGAAGGGTTGCTCATAGCCAGAGCTTTGCTCCTGCGTCTCTGGCCTCGTGTCTGTCATTTACCCGAGCTGCACTTGTGTTTGGGATCCTGGTGAGCAGCTGACACTGGGGTCACTATCTGAAAGAGAAGGATGAGCCAGGCCCTCCTGGCAGTTCCCACTTGGGCTGTTGGAGGGGAACTGGCCTCGGCACAGGCGCTGGAAGTCGGCTCCTCCTCTTCTTGGGTCTGGGAGAGGCATGGCCGCACGCAGCGTGAACTTGAAGGATGTTTCTCCAGATCTGAAGGCAGGGATTTGAACTTGGGCTTGGGATGTGGCCACTGTCCCAAGGGTAGGCTCTGACTGGTCTTCTGAGGGTCACGACCCTGGTGGGGTGGTGACGACATGGTGGGGCCTCACTGTGGGGTAGCAAAAGGCCGTCGTCCTGGAGTCACCCACCCACACTCCCCTTTCCTCACCTCTGTCCCTGTTTCCACCAGGCCCGAGAGGTACGATGACCCCTGGAGGTACGACCCTCGCTTCACTGGCAGTTTTGACGACGACTCCGAGCCCCACAGGGACCCTTACGGGGAAGAGGTGGACAGGCGCAGCGTGCACAGCGAGCGCTCAGCCCAGAGCCTGCGCAGCAGCTTCAGCTCCCACTCGCATCAGGTGGGGGCCCTCTCCCCCTCCCTTCCTGCGTGACCGCACGCCCGAGCCCCCGCGTTGCCAGGAGTTGATTTTCCCCGTTTGCTCTATGTTTTCTCAGAGTCAGATTTACAGAAATCACAGTGTGACTGCTGTTCCCTATGAGGCCCCACACCCCCCCGGCTCCTTGCCTGGCCAGTATGCCTACGGCGCCTACGGCAGCAACTTCGGCAGTGCCCAGGGCTTCCCAGAGTACGGATACCCTGCCGACGCTGGCTGGCCTACCGCGGAGCAAGGTGTGTGTGTGTGGTTGGGGCCCTGTGCTCTCGTAGGTACAAAGGGATGTCGAGGCACACTGCTGGGGCAGTCTCCCCAGCCCCGGGTGACGGAGGGAGTGGATTTCAGCTCGCATGGGAATCGGCAGTGGCCTGGCCTGGTCTTCTCTGCAGAATACGGACTGCTGTGAGTCACAGAGCTTGTCACAGTGGCTACGAGCTGCCTGGCCTGTCCATAGTGGCCACGTCAGCGTGGCTCCAAGGACAGGCTCCCTGCCAGCTTCTTGGGTGTGGCGGCACTGTGTTCCCCAGTGCTGGCCACTTGGGTAAGCAGTTTGTGTGGGGGAATTCCTAATTCCCCTTGAAAAGCTCCTCTGCGTGGACTTATCACCAGTGCCACGTTCTCAGCTCCTCTTGGAGGTGTCCCATCAAATGCTTTTCCTTAGAGAAGTGCAACAGTGTGTGTCACGTCCTGTGGAAATCTCTCTGCACTTCAGGCATCCTGCCATTGTCGTCCTTGTCGGTGCCCCATGCCCGTCACTGCCAGGAGCCGGCCTCTGCAGAGAGCTGGGGACACGGATGCTCTGGTGGGGCCTCTGAGCAGCTGGCGGCCAGACGCTGCTTCCGAGTAGCCTGTGCTCAGCGCACGGGGCTGTTTTAAAGAAGTTTTCAGAAGAGAATAGTTCTCATTTTTAACAATTGAAACATTCTTCTTTTTTTTTTTTTAAAGATTTTATTTATTTGACAGAGACACAGCAAGAAAGGGAACACAAGCAGGGGGACTGGCAGAGGGAGAAGCAGGCTCCCCGTGGAGCAGGGAGCCCGATGCGGGGCTCCATCCCAGGACCCTGGGATCATGACCCGAGCCAAAGGCAGACGCTTAATGACTGAGCCACCCAGGCGCCCCTGAAACATTCTTCTGACACATACCTAAGTTCCCCTTTTTGATGGGATATTTAATAATTATTACCTTCCAGTTGAAAGCCAGGTCATTGTGACCAGTCTAACGTAGGATTCCAGCCATATGGGCACCTTGAAAATCTGTACTGTTAATCTGGTCCGGAAGCTTTTTTTTTTTTTTTTTTTTTTAGATTTTTATTTATTTATTTTGAGAGAGAGAGACACACACAGAGCATAAGCAGAGGGAGAGGGAGAAGCAGACTCCCTGCTGAGCCGGGAGCCCGACGTGGGGCTCGATCCCAGGACCCTGAGATGACCTGAGCTGAATGAAGGCAGACGCCCAGTCATCTGAGCCACCCAGGCGCTCCTGGTCCAGAAGCATTAAAAAGTGACAAGCTGATTGTTTCTTTCTCACTTTATTTAAATGTAGCTCCATCAAGACCAACTTCTCCTGAGAAGTTCTCAGTGCCTCATGTCTGTGCCAGGTTCGGTCCTGGGGGTCAGCTCATTAAAGTGATTCCAAATCTGCCTTCGGAAGGACAGCCTGCATTGGTTGAAATTCACAGCATGGAGGTAATTGCGTGAGTAGAAATTCTGCATCGCAGGACAGCCCTCTGAATAAGTGACCTTGGAAGATGTTTTTTTCCCATGAATCTTCAGTTCATAGGTTTTTTTGTTGTGCTGGGTCGTTTCTCCCCTCAGAGGTCAGGACTTTGAGTACCTGCGTCAGGTGTTACGTTAGACTTCGTTTCATTGCATATTCATTTTGTCTTTATTCGCATTTCTGGTTTAGCAGGGAGGACTCTGCTCGTGTTCATCTCGTGGCTTTTGGTCACGGGTAGAGGAGCTTTGTGATCTGGTGGCAGATGGGGTGGGGGGCCCTGTTCTGTGGGCCTGGCAGGCCTCTTCTGTGCATGTATTAGGGCCCTGCCTCAGTTGGAGGGGAGATGTAGAGTTTGAAAATCACGGTAGTAAAGCAGGCAGGCCGGCACGCTGAGGGCGTGGGGGTCCAGGGAGCTGGTGGACGCGGGCAGGCGTGGATGCGCACCTGCCCCCCATGAGCTGCTCTCTCTGCCCCCACCCGTTGCGCCTCAGACCCTGCTGCAGCACATGCCGGAGCAGAAGGAGCTGCGCTCGTTCCCAGGACCACTCGGCAAGTACGTGCCCATCCAGCAGCCCACGTCCAGCAGCCCACGACGGCCGTGCGGAGGCGGCTGCTGCGCCTAGCCTCGCAGATGCAGTTGCTGCTGTCCATTGAGTGTGTGTTCTTTTTTCAGAGATGACACCCATAAAGTGGATGTTATTAATTTTGCACAGAACAAAGCTACAAAATGTTTGCAGAACGAAAATTTAATTGACAAAGAGTCTGCAAGTCTCCTTTGGAGTTTCATTGTTCTCTTGTGCAGACAGAACGGGGTAGGTTTCTTCTTGGCCTCCGTCCCCCCCGCCCAGTGGACTTGGGCGGGATTTCTGTGCCAAGCTGTGGGCGGTGAGCAGCGTCCCCATCCAGGCGCTCCCTCAGGAAGTGTCTTGGTGGTGGTTTCGGGGAGGGGAACTCAAGGGCGTGTGGTTGGGTCCGCCTCTGTCAGCCTGTCGGGTCGTCTGTGGTCTGTCCGTCCTGCTCCTGGCCAGGTCGTGAGCAGTGGCTTGTGCGTGTGGGAGTTTCACGTGCCCATTTGAGGAGTCCTGTTGGGGGCCTCACCCGTCCCGGCACCCCCGCAGTAAGTTCCGTGTGAGGTGACGCGCTTTCTTCTTCCTGCCCCCGCGGCCCCTGCAGACCGTGGTGGGAACAGACCTCGCGGAGCTTTTGTTACGAGACCACAAAACCGCGTGGCTTCCTGGGAAGTCACCCAACGAGGCCAACCTGATTGATTTCACTAACGAGGCCGTGGAGCAAGCGGAGGAAGAGGAGTCCGGGGAGGCCCAGCTCTCGTTCCTCACTGACAGCCAGGCAGCCGGCAGCAGTGCCCTTGAACGGGAGACCGAGAGGTTCCGGGAGCTGCTTCTGTATGGTCGCAAGAAGGTGAGGCCCTGCGCGGGCCCTGGCGTTGCACGGTCCTGCCCTCGGGCGCGGTGGCACCCTGACCCGGCGCCGCGGGCTCGTTCTGTGAAGGGCATCTGGCGTCCAGAGTGCCCGCTCCCGGTAGCAGAGCTCCCTCCAGGGGTCACCAGGGTCGGAGACTTGCCTGTGCTCAGCCGCGCCCCTGCTGCGTATACTTCTCAGGGACAGACTCGTGCGCGGGACAGAAAGCCAGCTGTCCTCGCGCAGTGAGGCATGCGTTCACCATCTCTTCAGCGGGGTGTGCGCTGGGTGGGCGCCAGGCCCTGCAGGCCACGGAGCGCGTGCGCTGGGGGAGCTCCCCGGGACTGTGCAGGCCCAGGGATGGCCACGCCTGCGCTCTGGCGGCTGGGCTCTCACGGGCCTGGAGTTCTTAGTTCTTTGATGTTGTGTTGTGCTCCGGAAGCTCGTATTTGGTAAACAAACAGTCTTCACGTGGACATCGTACGACGGATCGGAACTGTAGACTCTGTCAGGTTTGCTTAACGTTTCCTCCACCGCAACACGTCCATCTCCTTGAGGAGGCTGTCCTCTCGACTGCGACCCCAGATGATTCTGGACGCAGGGGAGGCTGCGTTAGTAAAGGCTCTGTCCGTGTTGGGATGGTGTTTGTGGAGGCCTCATGTGTCGTTCTGGAACTGGGGATGCTTGCCGGTGGCGTTGCTCACAGTGGAAGGGACAGTCCGAGGCGGCAGGACTGCTGCTCGCTCGTCCTTGTTCCTCATCCACGTGCTTCTTCCGTACGCTGGCTGCTTGCTAGCAGATACCAAAGCAACAGAGTCTTCACAGACCCGCTGCCACAGGGGCTTTGCAACTAGGGCAGATTGGGAGAAGCGGGCTTCTCCTTCTTGTCTGAACCGGGCGCGTGTGTTGGCAGGCCCGTGATTCACACCTTCCTTCATGTGCACTCTGGCCCCTCTCCCCTGCCCCCCCCCCACCGTGTGTAACGACACACGGGCTGTTGCTTCTGCTCACGTATGTCACCGAAGTTGTTCTGATAACTCAGGTAACCACTAAAATGCTTTGCAGGATGCTTTAGAGTCTGCGATGAAAAATGCCTTATGGGGTCATGCTCTGTTACTTGCAAGTAAGATGGACAGCCGGACACACGCCCGCGTCATGACCAGGTAGAGAATCTTGCTGTGTAGACTGTTTCTGGGCACGTCGCGCTGGCCCAGTTGCGCTGCCTGGGCAGCTCTTGGAAGCGCAGTGGCCTGCAGCCCTTGTCACAGAAAGCTGGGACGTGTTCTCTGCACCATGCTGCTGTCCCACTGGCTCGGGCTTGCTGGGCCCTCTTCCCTACTGTTGGACCGCTGAGGGCTTTGGAAACATTTTCTTAACTGCAGGTTGTCTGTGCTCTGTGAAACCATCACGAATTCCTTAGTCTTTATTTCCTTTATTCTTTTGTTCAACTACTGGGCTTTGTGTACTTTGCCTGGGCCGGGCACCCACCCGATGGTCATCAAAGGGCCAAGATGAAACCAGGCTTGTTTCTGCTTGTCTTTTAAACAGGGACGACTTAGCTCTTTCTCTCCTCGTATCTGCCTAGGTTCGCCAACAGTCTTCCAATCAACGACCCTCTGCAGACAGTGTACCAGCTGATGTCGGGGCGGATGCCTGCTGCGTCCACGGTCAGTGTGCGGGGGCTCCCCAGGGTCCCCGCGGCCCTGCTGCCTGTCCGGGCTCGCTCCTGTGACAGGTTGCCTCCCGAGGCCGCAAGGTCTGCGCTCTCTCTTGTTCTGGCTTCTGCTTTGTGCTCTGTGAGCTCACCCGTGATGAGATAAAAGCGACGCTCTCTTCAAGCATAAGGGTTTACTTGGTTTTGCTTTTTTCTGACCTCAGTGTTGCGGAGATGAGAAGTGGGGAGATTGGAGGCCACATCTTGCTATGGTTTTGTCCAACCTGAGCAGCAACGTGGATGTGGAGTCCAGGGCGATGGCCACCATGGGCGACACTCTGGGTAGGTCGGATGCAGGCGCGGGCATGGAGGTGGGGGCGCCCAGCACGCCTGGGCATGAGAGCCGCTGTTGGGGTGTGGAGGGCCACGGGGCTTTTCCATTTGTGTGGCCTCTCTGGTGTTTGCTGTCCACGTGTTGAGATTTCTGGTAGAACTCGCAGTCACTGAGTCTTGGTCTGCTTTATGTTTCCTCAGCTTCAAAAGGTCTCTTAGATGCTGCACACTTTTGCTACCTCATGGCCCAGATCGGGTTGGGGGTTTATACAAAGAAAACCACAAAACTCGTCTTAATCGGATCGAACCACAGGTGAGGAACGTCCAGGTATCTGTTTTTCTTTAGAAAGGAAACATCCCTCCATCAGCTAACCCAGAAACGGCGCACATGCACCCAGTGGCCGCAGCCTCCCATCTTGATCGCAAGGTGTTGATCACATGGCGTGACGTGCTTCTGGGTGCCTTGCTCAAGGATTAAAATTTTTTCCTCAACAGTTTACCGTTTTTAAAGTTTGCAACCAATGAAGCTATTCAGAGGACAGAAGCCTATGAATATGCCCAGTCTCTTGGGGCACAGACCTGCTCCTTCCCCAATTTCCAGGTAAGCTGGAGCCACGCTGGTCTGTGGTTTTTACGAGTGGGGTGGTCAGTGCTAGCAAGTCTTTGGTTGTTGAGGGCTTTTGAGCTCTTACGCAAAAAGTGGTAGTGTTTTTGGAAATCTTAGGGAGACATCTGTAATGTTTGAGAAGTAAGCCCTATTGAATTGAGAATTTCCTTTGCATTTAAAATGTTTCTTAAGTATGTGGTTTCCAGTACTTTCTGTCCACGGTTTTTAGTGTTTTGGGGAGAGTGTTATCTGATCTAGGGGGCGCGTGGGTGTAAACATTGTGTAGTGCAGTGTTAGTGGGGACGGCCGTCTGCCCTGCTGGCTGGCCCGGATGCTCGTGGTGACGAGCCCCTCGTGACCAGCCTCGTAAGCGTGTTGAAGAGGAAAAGTGAGTTTCTAAGAAGCTTGGTTGCAACTTTCATCTAAAAGCGCTCTGGGAGCGGGGCTCAGTGCTGTGGGACGGCTGGGGGACACGTGAGGTGCACAAGGCGTCGGAGTAGCTCCAGCTTGGGGGCCTGTCGGGTGACGCGGGGGCTGGGGAGGCACGTCGGGATGACTGTGCTGCGCTCCCCTGTCCCAGGTGTTCAAGTTTATCTACTCCTGCCGCCTGGCTGAAATGGGGCTGGCCACACAGGCCTTCCACTACTGCGAGGTGATTGCCAAGAGCATCCTGCTGCAGCCTCACAAGTACTCGCCCGTGCTCATCAGCCAGCTGGTTCAGGTAATGTCTTCTCGAATGTCCTTCCAGCAGCATTTACCCCATGGGCGCATCAGTATCACTGGACTTGGGGACTGAGCTGTGACCATGTAGACACTCGGGGCTTCCTTCTTCAACAGCTTAGAAATTCAGGTGTTCTCGGGCAGGTATTGGGTGTTTTGCGTGTTAGCTTAGGAAGTTTTCAGAGACCTCACCCCACTACAGAAGCTGGGCCATAAGCTTTGAAGGAAGAAGGACCCCATCTCCAGGAAACTCACTGTGGGGCGGTTGAATCTAGCGGTTAACAGCCTGAGCTTCCGGAGTCCAGCAGCCTGGGTTGGGGTCCAGGCTGTTCCAGTGCCAGCCTCGGTTTCTTGCTCTGTAAAACAGACACCGCGCGAGCAGCCTGCAGGAGTGAGTGAGGCGCAAACAGGACAGGGCAGGCCGGTGCCCAGGGCGCGAGGATGCCGTTGTTCCCCTCCCCCGAGGAGCTTCATTCTGGGAAACGCGCTCACGTGATAACCTGAGAAAGTGTTACTGTGGGAAGTTTTAGACATCTAGGGAAATAGAATAATTAGCAAGTCCTCCTTCCCGCAGTTTCAGGAGCTGTTTACTCAAGGCCACCTGGTTTCATTGTACCCCCATCCTGCACTGTCCCCGCACCCCCCACCGCCCATCAGAGTGTGTGCGGTTCTGGATCCATTCAGCATTTTGATCAGTAAAGCCAAGCCTGTGTAGTCGATGCTGGGGGCAGCAGTCTGCTCTGGGGCGCCCGGCTGCTGGCGGCCTCTGTGCACACGGGCTGCTGGGCTCGCTAGAGCGAAGTCTGGGTCCCACGCGCCCTTTCCAGTGACTCGGCAGTACGTGCGAGGTTTCAGGGCAGGTCACCACATGCTTCAGAAACCGTATGTGATGGGAAGTATCCCACCGGACCCTGAAGATGCTTTTTGTTCCAGATGATGGTAGGTTTCGAAAACACAGTCTTCCTTGTCATGCCAGATAGTAACAGGGCCCTTTCCTCCCTGTGTATGTCCAGATCGCGTCCCAGCTGCGGCTCTTCGACCCCCAGCTGAGAGAGAAGCCGGAGGAGGAGGCCTTTGTTGAGCCCGTCTGGTTGGTCCAGCTGCAGTGTGTGGACAAGCAGGTCAAGGTGTGAAGTGTGCTCTCAGTCTCAGGGGACAGGATGTCAGAGACATGCTGATAAGTGTGGTTTGCGCCCCCGTCGTTTTCACACCGAGCACGTTCGGTGTGAACGTGCTCGGTGTGAACGGTACGATTTTAGGGGTGTGCACTTTTGTCAGAGCGCTCACGCTCCTGAGGCCCAGACACAGTGAGCGGGTCGGCGGGGTCGGCGGCGCCGTGTTGGGCTGTTGGCAATGCCTGCCATTTCTCTCCCTCAGGAGGGCGCCGCGGCGTGGAGTCGGGACGGGCCCTTCCGCCAGCGCTGTCCCAGCACCCCGAGCTCCGAGGCGGGGCAGTACGACGGGCCAGCACCCGCCCAGCCAGGGGGCCCGGGCACCGGCAATCCGCTGCTGGCGCCGCCCGTGCCCAGCGCTGAGCACTTGGGCCAGGGGGTGCGGCTGCTGCCTTCAGGTGAGCCCCGTGCGTCTGGAGAAGCAGCGGGCCTCCCGCCTTCCCCGCGCAGCCCCTGCTTCCGAACGTGGAACGTCGCCGTTCTGCCTGCAGGAGAGTGGAGGGGACACGTCCTCCCAGCACGTCAGCCTTCCCTCTCCCCGTGCTTGCTCCCTCGCGGAGCCTGTCGGGTCTGAGTGGGTGGGCGGCCTGCTGAGCCCTGGAGGGGGAGGAGGGGGGCAGGGAGGGCTCAGTGAACACCGAACTCTCTTTCAGGCCGCTGCTCCCCAGGTTGTGTTGGGGTCTCGTTGGGGGTCAGGGCCCAGGCCACACGTGACATTTAATGATGTCCTCCCCTTGTCCCTAAAAAGCGTATGTTCTGCTTTTCCCCAAACCATCGATGCCCTGGCATCGTCAGCACTTTCTGCTTTGATGACTGGTTCTCTCATCCCGTAACAAAAGAAACGTGGCCACACGAAGGGACACGTGATAAGCTGTTGAGTGACCGCCATTTAGCTTCTTCAGGTGCCCGGAGTTAGCGCCAGTACCTCAGGCTTCTGTTCTCCGCTCTCTTGGTGCAGCTCCGCCGGCCCTCCGCGACGGCCAGCCGGCCCTCCCCACCAGGGTGCCCTTGTTCCCGGTGCCCCCACCCCCGGGCCCTGTTGAGCTGGGGCCTGGCTGTGGACCCCCAGGGGCTGCCCTTGGCTTTCTAGAGCCCTCTGGGCCCGACCCTGCGGCTCCGTTCGCGGGCCCTGGCCTGCCACCTGGCGCACCACCTCTGCAGGGAAGTGAGCACGCGCCCCAGGAGGCCCGGAGCCAGGACCCAGGTAGGCCTGCTGCCGTGCCGTCCTGAGAGAGGAGCTCTGTTGGGTTTGGCGTTGAAGGAGGTGATTTGAACTTGAGACAGGTTCTGTTCGTCGGCGTGCACAAGGGGTTCTGGAAGCCGTAGGCTGGAGGGGTCGTTGATACCAGTGCCGTGTCTTCCGGGACTCAGCTGCGTGTTGGCGTGCGGGGTGCGAGTGGGTGTCCCGGGTGTGGCGGGCTGGCCGTGAGGGGAGCCCAGGCCGCAGCCTGCCCTGCAGTCCCACGTGGGGCTTCTCACGCCTGCTGTGCAGCTCTGCGCCCTTGAACAAAGCCAGACATACACCCAGCTTTCAGACAGAAGCGATTTCAAGAACGTCTCCGGTGCCGGACTCTGCGCACCGCGGTGGGAGGCCGTGGCCCCAAGGGAAGATGTGCCGTGTCGCGAGTGCGTCATGTCCGCTCCTGTCCTGTGTCCGCGACACGGAGACCACAGTGGGCCTCTCTTCTGTCGACAGGGGTGATGCCACCGGAGACGCTCGGGAGAAACTCGCTTCCGGAGCTGAGAGAAGAGGGTTTTGGTGGAAATTTTGCTCCCCTGGTACTCCCCCCCCCCCCCCCCCCCCCCCCGAGCTCTTTGTTTTCCATAAGTTGCGTTAATTAGCAGCCCAAACTTGTCGTTCTCTAGTTATAGTAAGAGGAGAACAGTGAAAACCACGAGATTGTCCTTTAAGTTGCTCCTCAGCAGGAGGCACGCGTAAGGTGGTGTGAACCCTTGCCGCGAGGAGGGCCGCTTCGAGGTGCACAGATGGTCCCCTCTCGGGAGGCTGTGTTGCCGGTGGTGACGTCCCCAGCACGGAGAGCCTTCCCCAGTCCTGCAGGCCTCTCTGGGCAGTAGGATCCCTGCAGCGTCACTGCTCCTCTTGAAGTTCTCATTGCGTTTCTCAGACGCGTTTGGTAGAAAGAGCGCTTCTGCTGCTGTCCCGGGAGGGACACGTGCTTTTCTGCGCAGTGTCTCCCGAAGCCGTCTTGACGCACACTGGGCCTTCGTGGGCACGCCGTCCGTAGGCGCTTGCTGTACTTCCGTTAGGCATTCCGCCAGGACAATGCTTTGTTCTCATGTAAAGTGAGAGGTCATGGAAAACAGGGTCTTCGCTCAGCGATATGTATCTTGAAAAGAAACAAGTCTGTGATTTAAAATGCCCCCTCCCCTTCTGTGCCCAGCGTCACCTTGGTGCGCTCGTGTACCCCCCTTCTTCCAGCCCCGTAGTGCCCAGTGGGCCCCACCACCCCCGTGTGGAGTCCTGCCGTGCGCCTTGTGAGAGCAGGGCCGGAGGCAGGGGCAGCTGTCCCCCGCCCCCTCCCCGCTCTGCTCGCGTCACTCGCTCCTGGGGAGGTGCCCCAGGCGAGCCTGCCCCCGTGTTGCCTTGGGACAGGGCTCCTCCAGGATGTCGCAGGGCCCTGAGGCCCCCCCGGGTTGGGAGTGTACCAGCTCCAGTGCTCTGCAGCCGCCGACAGCCGCTCCTGAAGTGAAGAGACCTGCGCCGGCCGCCAGGAGAGAGGCCAAGGAGCCCAAGAAGGTGACGCACGGCCCAGCTTCAGCAGGGTGGGGGCCCGGGGCCCGGGGAGGGGTGCAGCTCCCACGGACGGCTTTCCTCCTACGCTGGCGGTGGGGCAAAGGCATTCCAAGTGTCCGTGTCCCCATATAACCACTGGCCAGGGCACAGTTGCAGCGGGACCAGGAGGCCCCGTGTGTCCACGGCCTGTCAGAACGCACCCCCAGAGGGTGGCCTCTTCTGACTTTGGGACCTGTCCCAGAACTTCTTATAAAGGGGGTTAGTCTTTAAAAACCATTGTGTCCGTAGTATCTGTCGTATGCAGATGCTACAATTTTACTTATCTTTTTTTTCTCAGTAGTGGACATTGGCCTTTTTTTCAGTTTGGGGTGGTCCTGTAAAAGCCACATGCGCGTTCTTCTCTGTCTTTTGTTGGTGAAAGCACTTGTTTCTCATGGGGCGTGCCTAGGGCCCAGGACAGCTGTGCGTCCAGCGTGGGAAGGTGCCACCAGGCAGTTTTCCTGGGCGGTTGGGCCAGGTGACCTTCCCCCAGCAGAGCCAGAGAGGCCCAGTCATTCCTTGTCACTGGCCTGGAGGCCCTTGTCCCCGCACACACAGGCTCGGGCCTCTCCACGGCAGCCTCTCGGCGGGGGTTCGTGGCCCTTCCTGGTGTCGCTTTGCTTCACAAGCTAGTGCGCCGAGAGCACCTTCCCCGTGTACCTGTTACCACCTGTGTGTTTTCCCGTGTGCTGCTGGCTTGCATCTTCTCCCACTTGAATGTTGTGCCACACATCCTCTGAAATGTGGGCTTCACCAGTATCTTCTTCCCCCGGTCTGTGGACTGCCTTTTTACTCAGGACGTGTTCTTAATTTTCATATAGTTCATCGTATCGAATTTCATTTAACCATTAGTGTCTTTTTTTAAGATTTCATTTATTTATTTGACAGAGAGAGGGAGAGAGACAGTGTGAGAGAGAGAGCACAAGCAGGGGGAGTGGGAGAGGGAGAAGCAGGCTTCCCGCCGAGCAGAGAGCCCTACACCAGCCTCCATCCCAGGACCCTGGGATCATGGACCTGAGCCGAAGGCAGACACTTAACGACTCAGCCACCCAGGCGCCCCGCGTCTTTTTTTTTTAAAGAATTATCCATTCGTTTTAGAGAAAGAGAGAGAGCAAGCATGGGGTGGGGGAGGAGCGCAGAGGGAAAGGGACACCCAAGCAGATTCCCCACAGAGCCCAGTGTGGGGCTCGATCCCATGACCCTGAGATCACAGCCTGAGCCGAAACCAAGAGTCGGACACTTAAGCGACTGAGACACCCAGGTGCCCCTTAATGATGAGCATCGTAAGGAAACACAAATTTTATTCAGAGTGTGCGTGAGCCTGAGCCGGACTGTGACACGCTGACCAGTCGTGAGCGTGCAGACCCGTGCCGTCCTCCGCTGCGGAGCTCAGGGTGGGGGGTTTGAGAGCACACGCACCTGCTGCTTCCGCGTTGGTCTGTGTTTTAGTTGAAGTATGGCCTTCAGGGATTGAAGTAAGCGTCCCTGACACCTAACTTCTCCCAGTATAGGACACGGGGCGGGGGACTGTGTTTGAGGGGGGCCCACAAGGACATTCCCAGTCTGTTGGCCACTGCTCAGTCCGGGAGAACGCCAGAGGCTGCCATTTGTTGGCATTTAGACGGGAAAAGCTCCAAAAGGCACACTGTTCAGATGTTTTAATTGTGGTAAAATACACATAACATAAAACTTACCATTTTAACCATTTTTAAGGGCACGCTTCTGCGGCGTTAGGCGCACGCTGCTGTGTAGCTGCCCTCTCCGCCCTTCTCCAGGACTTGTCTTCTCAGACTGCACCTTGGTCCCCGTTGTACACCACCCCCTCCAGCTCCCGCGTCTGTGGGTCCGACTCCTCTGGGGCCTCCGGGAGTGGATCCTCAGGGTTTGTCTTTCTGTGCCGGGCTCAGCTCACCCAGCACCATGTCCTCAAGGTGGTTCTGATGGTTTTTGCATTTAGAGTAGTGAATCCTGGTTCTCTCGTTGGCTTCCTGGGAAAAAAAGGACAGAAGCTTATTTGCCAGATGACAAGAACAAATCGGTGAGTGTCGTGGAGGGCGGCCCTGAGGGACGTGCAGGCTCCTGCGCACGGTGGTCGCTGAGCAGGCCGGGGTCTCGTCTCCCGGAGGCCGCCGTGTCGGGAGGAAGCAGGTGCTGCTTCTGCTCAGCTCTGCCTCCTGACGTCTTCTGTTACTTTTCACAATCGTGGCAGATCGTCTGGGATGAAAAGAAGAACCGATGGGTGGATGTAAATGAGCCAGAGGAGGAGGTAAGTCAGAATTCCTCGCGCTTCACTGGGCCCCGGCTCCCCGTGCCGTCTCGGCGGCTTCGGGTCCACAGGAGGGTCTCTGAGCCGCTTTCCCTCCGCAGAAGAAGGCTCCGCCCCCACCACCAACCTCGCTCCCCAAGGCTCCGCTCGCTGCGCCCCCCGGTCCTGGAGGGCCCCCGAGGGCCTCTGTGAACATGTTTTCTAGGAAAGCAGGTAACAAAGTCAAGGCGGAGATCAGAGTTGGTTTGAGAACTTGCCTGTTCTCCAGAGATACCAGAGCTTAGGGACCGTAAGTATAGGTCAGATGGAGGTCTGTCTGTCTGCAGAGGGCATCCTGGTTTTCCGGGGCGAGTCTGCAGGGAGAGCTCCCCTTCTCTAGAGCGTGAGAGCCCTGCTCAGCAGCCCCCGAGCTGGTAGCTTTGAAGTGCGGGACGGGCACCTCCCCCAGGTGGCAGACGGGCACCTCCCCCGGGTGGCAGCCGGGCTGTGCTGTGGGGAAAGCCGCGTTCCCGCATGCTCTTCCCGCTTGGGGAAGGGGGGCCCGGGGAGCGGAGTCATGTGGTGCGATGACCTGAATCTGCTGCTTCTCCCGGCCCAGCTGGAAACAGAGCACGCTACGTGGATGTTTTAAACCCGGGGGGGCCCCAGCGGAGTGAACCAGCTCTTGCTCCTGCTGAGTTTTTTGCTCCCCTTGCCCCACTCCCGATTCCTGCTCACTTGTTTGGACCAAACCCAGGTAGGCACCACGGGACCTTCTGACCTCTGACCTCTTTTCTGAGAGCCTCTGGCTTTCACCTCCCGTAAGAAGAGTGACCCGGCCGATGTGCGGGGAGCCTGGGTTCATCTGCTCATTCACGGGCTGCTTTCCCTGTCCCTCACAAGTGGGACTGTGGGAAATATAAGGCCAGCAGTGTTTTGGATGGAATGACAGCTTCCCGCACTGTCTCCTTCACAGACGCAGAGGAAGCCCCACCTGCAGAGGGGGCCAGCAGGGAAGGGCAGGCGCCCGCAGGGGGTCCGGCCAACCTAGAGCCGGCCTCAGAGCCCCAGGTGAGCGGGGCCACAGGACAGGCAGGAGGGCGGTGAGGGTTTGCCCCGCACCCCGGCCTTTGCATCAGGCCCGCTGTGCACCTAGGGGCCGAGTCTGTGTCTGTCGGAAGTCTCTTTCCCCTGAACGAAGGTCCTCAAGAGAAGCAGAGTATAACCATGTGCACGTGGTTACTGAAATCATAGTCGTAAAGAGGTGTTTTTTAATTTTGGGAACTTGCACGTGAAATAGGATCATTCAAAGTCTGGTGTCTGAGGTGGACACAGTGGATTGCAAGCCTGGTTCCCCATTTAATGAGCTGCTTAACACGTGAGGGGTTACGTAACTCCTCAAAGCCTGTTTCCTGCTCGAAGATGGGGTGATAATGCCATCGCGGGGCCCAGGGTCCGTGTTCCCTAGAGATGGGCCGTCCGTCCGCGGTGGAGCCCGTGGGCCCTGCAGCTGCTCAGAGGGATGCTTTACACGGAGCGGAGCGCCTCGGCGCCGGGGCCGGAGGGGGGCTGCGTCGTCCCGCCCAGTGAGGAGGACTGCATGTCTTCTTCCTCTGATAGGCGTTCGGCTCCGCGGCGTCGCTCCCCGGCCCTGAGCTCCCACCCACCCGTGAGGACGGCTCCCAGGGAGGAGAGGTAAGGCGCTCCCATAGGAGAGGGCCTTCCCCGAAGCCGGGCCCGGCACCTCACTCGTGTGTATGTTCCAAGTGGCTTCTTCTTCCAAAAGCGAGTGTTGACGAGTTGGAAAAGGCGGTTTAGCAGCTTCTTAGAGCCTGCAGGGCGTGTCTGCACAGCAGACAGCCCCCCTTGTCTGTGCAGAATCGCCCGGGAGCCCCACGTCGAGCAGGGCTGGAGCACACATCCCAGGCTCCGCTCACACGGCAGGGCCGCCCAAGGCCCCCAGCTCGTGGCACTTTCTTCATAAAAACTGTCCACGAAAGTAGGCGTTTTAAGCTAACTCTGGCTTTTCTCCCGTTCGGACTGTACTGATTCTAATGGCGTCATGAAGCTCTCTGGGGTTAAACTGACTGCTTGGAGCAGCAACATGCATGTTGATTTTTTATTTGTCTGTGTTTTGTGTGTGTTCTTGCTGTTTTGTAGCTTTCACGCTGTAGTTCAATGAGTTCATTATCACGTGAAGTAAGCCAGCATTTTTATCAGGTACCTGTGGCTGGCGGTTCTCACTGAACACGAGTTGAACTGGGTCGCCTTGTGTTCTCTCTGAGCGCGCTGTGCTGGCTGGCCGCCGTGCCCTTGTCGCTAACAAGCCCCACTGCCTCCCCGTCCGCCGCACGCCAGACGATGCAGTGTTCCTTTCTCCCAGGGCCCTCGGGGTCAGGAGCTGTCCAGATGCACTGACGAGCATGTGGACCCCAAAATGTTCCTAGTGAACGACTGCAGTCTTGTAATTGTGTTCTTTCTGGTTTGGTTTTTCCACATGGCCGGCCTCCGGCGTAGGCTCGCCGTGTGTGAGTGGGTCTCAGAAGCCCGCCAGGGGCAGGAGGGACTTCTGTTCTCTGACCGAGCGCGCGACAGCGTCTCGTAGGCCAGGCCGAGGGCGGCGGGAAGCCGTCCTTCGGCCAGTCTGGGCGGGAGATAAAGGAATGCCTCATCTTTTCTGTGTATCGTGGAACAGCGCGTTTCCATTGGCTCAGTAGAAGGCTTCACGTGACCTTTTTATTTGCATACTAAAACCCTGGATTTGATAGCTGGATACCAGAGGTCAGAAGTAATCAAAAATGTTTACTAACTGCTTAAAGTCGACGCTAATGGGACGTCTTGGTGCCGTGCACTCCTCGTTCCTGCATGTTCTGGTTTTAAGGCATTTCTCTCTGCATGCTGCTTTACATCTTACCGTTTTCCCGTGAACCTTGACGTAATTAAATCCAGTGTTGCAAGAAGTGTCTTCGACCTGCTTTGGTGGCTTACTTAGAGCACTGTAAAGGGTCCCCCAGGAGTAGTGTCTGTGTTCACAAAGGGCGCAAACCGCTGTCACGGCACTCTGTTGACATGGGCCCTCTGTGTTTCTCAGGCTCCCAGTGACCACTCCCCTGCAGGGGCCGCTCCCGGGGCAGCCGTGCCCTTCTACAGCCCTGCTCAGTTCGCACAGGTCAGTGCCCTCCCGTCCCCCAGCCCGTGCCCCGACCCACTGCGCCCGCTGCCCCGCTCCCTCGTCTGCCCCTCCCCTGCTCCTGGCCGAGCGGGGGCTCCTGCACTTTTCCTGCTGACACACTGCGCCGTGGGTCTGGGTCTTACTCCCACGTGCTGGCCTTGGCCGCCCTTCACCTGCCAGCCCATGTCCTGCAGTTGGGGAATGTTCTTGAATGTTCCCTTGTAGTTCTCTCCCTCTGCCTTCTCTCTCTTCCATTCCCAGTTCTTGCCCGTAGTATACAGACTGGCTGCCAGTTTGGGGAGAGCCGAGGAGGGGGGAGGGGTCGTCCTGGCATTCAGGATGTAAACTCTCACCTGAGCCCAGGTGTCCTGGTGCGGCCCCTGCCCACACTGCCTGGGATGGCCGGACCTGCTCCCTCTGCACCCGGCGCTCGGCACCTCGCCACCCCAACCTCAGGGCTACCACGTCCCACTCAAGTTACAACCTGGCCGCCACGCATCTGCTTTTCTGCTCCAAGATGTGTTTTTTTTCTGTCCTGTTATCTCCATCTTGTAGCCTGTGCTTTATGTGAATTCTTTGATGTCCATTCTCGCTAGGATTTGCGAGGGGGCAGAGGTAAATGCCTGTGTGCTGCCCATGGGTTCTCCTGGGGCAGCTGCCAGCATTGGCCTCCCCTCCCACCACCTGACAAAACCGCAGACCCCTATTTTTATAAAAATTTTTTTTTTTTAAGATTTTTTTTTTAATTTATTTGACAGAGAGATAGCATAAGTAGGCAGAGCGGCAGGCAGAGGGAAAGGGAGAAGCAGGCCCTCTGCTGAGCAGGGAGCCCGATGCAGGGCTCGATCCCAGGACCCTGGGATCATGACCTGAACCGAAGGCAGCCTCTTAACCGACTGAGTCACCTAGGCGCCCCATAAACCGCAGACACCTTTAAAGAGACCACCCGGTTTGGTCCCCACCGGGTCAGTTACCAGGGGCTGCCTGTGGGTCGGTGTAGACGGTCCCGCACACACAAGCCTCGCGGGTGTTCCCGGGATGCTGCCGGCCTCGGAGGCTGGGCGCATGGAAGTCAGCGCTCTTCCTTGTCCTCCTAGGCCTCGGCCCCCTCGGGATGCTCGAGGATGGGGAGGATTGGCCAGAGAAAATACCCAGCGTTGAGCTAGAAGAGTTCCCGTTCTGGAGTAGCATCTGGAACCCTGAAATCATTATTATGCTCCCCCAAGAACTCCCAACAGATCGCCTGCAACGTCCCTGTGTTCCCGAATGGGCACAGGAGTGATTCCACCGTGACTGTACCTGTTCTTCCTCCACCGCCACCGTCTGTGAAGGGTGGCCAGGGTCAGGTGCACAGCTCCTGTATGAGGCCGCCCGAAACGGGGAGCTCTTGGCTCCTTCGTTCACCTAACAGTGATTTAAGGGTAAAACAGTCTCAGTTGTGAAGAGCATTGTGCTGGGCAAGGCTGGAGGCATCTTTGCTGCAGGAAAGACTTTGCTCTTGAGGAACCCAGGTGTCTCTGCAAACCTAACCGTGCTTTATTTCCCACCCCCCCAAGGGTTCTTTTAAAACACTGAGTGAAGAGTGAGCCTTGGGCCCAGGAGAGGCCCCACCGCCTGCCTGGCGGCCCTGGGGGGTCCTTTCTGCATCAAAGTCCTCAAGGAACTGTGGACTCGGTTTAGCAAGAATTCGGTTAGCTTTTGAGAGAGGCCCGAGTCACTGAAGTGCATCTCTGTCCGGTAGCAAAGACGTTTCCAGCTGCTTCTTCACGTCCCACGCAACCCAGGGGCCTGGCTTTGCCCGTCTGCGAGGGGCGGCCCTGCCTCCGACAGCTGCGTCCCACACGGGACTGGCCCCCGTGAATCCACCAGTACTAAAACTGTCACTGTAACAGATTGGATTGGGGGTTTTCAGTCCGTGCATAGCCTGATCAGACTCCTCGTCAGAGAACCATGAGGGGCTGCCACGACCTTTGTGTGATCATCGACCCTGTGCTCGATCGTGACTGCTCTTCACGGCGCCATCCACTTGCCTTGCTTTCTCTCGCCTGGTTAACGTCCTCTCGGGTTGGTGACATCTTGAAGAGAGGGCGGAGATGGACTTTGTTGGCACGTGCTCCGAGTCCGAGGCTCTGCCTCCGTTTTCCCACGCCAGATCTTCCGCAGGTCGTGTGCCGACCGCCAGCCACCTGAAACCACAAAGGGGGAGCCCTCCCCCTGGACTCCAAGCTTTACGGCTTCATCGACTGTTCTGAAAATTATTCACATTCTTGTTAGCTCTAAAGAAACTGCAGAAAAGATTTAAATATTTATAAGAATCATTAGAAAATAATTTCTGTAGGTTCTGCTGGGGAACATAGTTTGCTTGGTATATTAAATCTAAGTGCAGAAATGGTATAACTGTGGAATTTGCGCAGGCCTCCCGTTTCCCAGGGGCCCTGGGTCATCCAGGAAGGGCCACGGGAGGCTTTCCCGTGGCGTCACCCACCTGCACGTCCGGGTGCATTTGCTCGGGTCACTTTGAGAGAGGCCAGGGCTGGTTGACCGGGCAGCAGCCTCTTGTGTCCCTTGGTCCGCACTCAGTGGGGTCCTGGGACCCCAGACCCTCCTGGCGCCCCCCAGCTTCCTCCACCTGGCCTGCCCACCGTTGCCTGTGCCCACTGCCAGCAACTTTTGATTCAAGAAGCTCCCTCCCAGGCCAGGCGGGAGCTGCTATTTTTCCTAGATGCAAATTGTTACACTGTAAATTGGTAAATAAAGTATTTTGCGCTCGCAAGCGCGTCATCTGTTTTCTTTTGTCTGTGGGTCACCAAGGGTGGTGGTGGGGGGGGGGACAAGGTCCCTGCCTGTGGGTGCGGGCAGGAGGGGCTTCTCCGCAGGGTGCGGATGGGTGTGCTGGGGAACCCCCCCCAGCCGGCAGCAAGTGAGGTGCGTCCCTTGGGCAGGCCTGGCCCAGTGTGCCCACCCACCCCTGGAGCCTGGGAAGCCGCAGCGTGGGGGAGGGGCGTCTTCCGCGCTCGCGGGCACGCTGGGTCCTCCGGCCGCCAGGGGCCGCTGCTGGGACGAAGCCCGGGATTCCCCCCCCCCCACCCCAGACGCCCGTTGCCGGGGAGCGGCGGCCGGGCCCGCAGGGCTGGAGAGCGGGCGGCGCAGAGAGGTGGGCGCAGGGCGACCCCGGGCAGGGGTGCGGGTCCGGGGCGCGGGGTGACCCCTGGGCGGGGATGCGGGGCGAGGGTCCGAAGCGCGGGGTGACTCCTGGGCGGGGCGGGGGCGCGGATCCAGGGCGCGGGGCGACCCTCTGCAGGGGTGGGGACTCGTATCCGGGGGTGGGGGGGGCCCCAGGGCGGGGCGGGGGCGCGGGTCCAGGGCGACGGGTGACCCTGGGCGGGGGCGGGGATGCGGATCCGGGGCGCAGGGTGACCCCTGGGCGGGGGTGCGGGGCGCGGGTCCGAAGCGCGGGGCGACCCTGGATGGGGCGGGCGCGCGGGTCCAGGGCGTGGGGTGACCCCTGGGTGGGGGCGGGGACAGGGGCCGGGGGCGGGGTCCGCCTGCGCGGCGGTCGTTGCCCTGGGGACCCCGCGGCGGCCTCACTGGCTCCCAGGTTCTGAGCCTGGGGCCTTTGGCAGAGGGGACCTCTCTTGGGGCGGGGTCTGCGGGAGGAGCGATGGGGGTGGGCACGCAGGTGAGTGAGGGCGCAGGGACCCCCTCCCCCATCGGAGGCTGCACGCACTGGCCCTGACCTTGGGGTTGTGGTTCTCCCCTGGTCACCCCTAGCGCCCCACGGAGGGGCAGGCCGGTCGGCGTGGTGGCTTCCCATCCTGAGAGGTGCCAGCTTGCACCCACCTCCCAGGAGGAGGCAACGGGCGAACGTCTCAATGTGTGTTCTTGCTAGACTGCTGCTGGCCTGTCCCTCTGTCACCCTGTACCGCAGCGGTCCCGTGGGAGCACTCACCTGGCATGGGGGCCGTGGCTGTGCGAGGCCAATAGCTCGGTTTTCCTGTAGGTTCCTGTGGGAGACAGCGGGACTTCAGGGCTCCCAGCCATGCAGCAACGGGCCCTGCCCCTACCGGCCGGCCCCGGGCCTGAAGCGGAGCCCCTGCGCCTTCTCTCCTCAGTGGCTGCCCGCCGACGTCTGACCGTGCATCCCTGACCCCGGGCTTCACCGGCAGCGCCCAGCGGGAGTTGTGTCCTGGGGCCTCCCGGGGCCGGGGGGCTGGGCTGCCAGCATCTGTGCTCTGGCCTCTGGACTGTCCACGTTAACGGGCCTGGGCCGTTCAGAGGCATCTTCCCCGCAGCCTGCCGCTCAGGAGCATCTGCAGTCTGAAGACAGAATGCTCAAGGGACAGCTTCCAAACACGGGCAGAGACCTCGAAGCCCACCCAGGGTCCCCGCCTACCAACAACGGTCAGGGCCCTGAGAAGAGCCCAGTGCTCCCTCTGAACCTTTCAGCACAAATCAGCAATGAGGACCCACAAGCCAAGGCCACACCCTTTACCCCAAAGCCGCCGACGAGGCCCCGGCTGGAGCGCGCTCTGTCACTGGACGAGAAGGCATGGAGGAGGCGGCGTTTTCGAACCAGCCAGGAGGACCTGGCCGCGCGCGGTGGGGCCAGCCCCTCTAGGGGCTCCTTGCAGGACGAGGTCCCCAGGCCCCCCACCCACACTGACTCCCCACCCTGCCTGAGCACCTCCTTGCAGGAAATCCCCACGACCCGCAGGGCCCAGGGCAGCGCCGGAGGGAGCCCCTCCTCGTGGGGTCACTGTCTCTCCGGAATGATCGGCAGTTCCCTGGACCTCCTGCACCGGGACGGGGCCTTGGCTGGGAGCCCCAGCAGGCTGCCGGCTGTGGGCCAGAAGGTGGCCTCCAATTCCCTGCGGTCAGCAGACAGGGTGGACTTGGTTCAGACTGACTGCAAGCCCCGCCTGCAGAGCAGACTGTTCCGGGCCCACAGCAGCCTGGGCCCCGGCCGGCCCCCAAGCCCCCTGGCCTGTGATGCCAAGTCCTCCTTCAGCCTCCTGGCGCCCATCCGCGCCAAGGACGTCCGGAGCAGGTAGGGCACCCGGGGGACGGGGGTGGGGGGCATCCTCTGTGGCTTGTTTGAGCGTTCGCAGGCACCCTCCTCGAGAAGCACGTGAAGGTTTTCTCGTAAAACTGTGTGCGGTGTGATGTGGAGGCTACTCCTTCCCAGAGGGACACCCCTTCCAGAACTTTCCCTCCGTGTTTCAGCAGCACTCAGGGCACGCGTGCCTGTGAAACATGGTTCAGAGGCATCCATGACCTTCTGCACGCAACGCCGTGCCTCGTTGGCTCTCTCTGGTTCTGAGCGTCGGGACAGCTTCCTGGATCAGTGTGGGTGTCCGCGTTGCTGTCTGTGCGGCCGCAGGGCCCCGCCATGTAGCCTTGAGCGGGGCTGTCACTCCCCCAGTCCGACGCGGAGGGGCCCCCGGGGCCCCGGCTGGTGCTGTAGGCCTGCAGTGCGAGCAGCCGGGACGGGGCTCTGTGCGCCAGCCAGGCCGCCGTCCAGGACAGATAGCTGGAGGGGGACTACTGGACCTCAGAGAGGGGGGCCCCCTGGGCCGCTCGCTGTCTGCAGGGAGGGCGCGCAGGGCCCGATTGGCTGCACGTTGCTTCCAGGAGTGTCGCGATTTCTCTGAGGCTCGGACTGTTGGCTGAGCACCCCGCATCCATCAGCTCCCACTTGGCCCCACAACCACAGAGGACGCTTGGTTTCCAGTCTTTACGGGACTTTAGCAGCTAATGCGTTCTGACTTTCTCATAGCTTCCAAAGAACCTCGCCAGGCGCTTCCGCCCCGATGCCTCTCCTTCGCTCGTGACTCCTGCGCATGCTCCTGGCTCCAGCCAGCAGACCGGGGGTCCCCGATACTTCCGAGCCCAGCCTGTCCAAGTCTGCCCTTCCCCGGGGACCTCAGTCGTGGGGCTCACACTGCAGTGCCCCCACTGCCACTCTCCTGCCACTTGGCCCAGGCCCCTGCTCCCTACCAGGGTTCGGCGGGTTGTTTGAAGCACACGCAGGCCCTGGCTTGGGGGTCCCCGCACCACCCACTCCCCAGCATGGCACCCAAGGCCCCAGGTGAGGCCCTGGCCCCACGTCCCTCACCAAACTCCTCACCACCGCTCCACCTGCTGCCCTCTCCAGTCCACACTAGGCCAGCACCAGCCCAGCTGGACACGGAGCCAACCCATGACCCCAAACCAGGAGTCCTGAAACAAAAGGACTGTGTTCTCTCCCAGTTCTGGAGACCTCAAGTCAGAAATCCCGGTGTTGCAGGGCTGCGCCCCTTCCGGAGGCTCCGGGGGAGGGTCCTTCCTGCTCTTCCAGCTCCCGGTGGCCCCGGTGCCCCTCCGGCCTGTGCCCTCACCCGTCTCTCCTCTCACAGGGGCGCTGGTCGTTGGATCTAGCGCCCACCCTCCCTCTGGGACGCTCCCACGGTGCCATCCTTAACTAACCACGCTGCAAAGCCCCCGTGGCCACCGAGGGGCCCCTGCGCGGGTTCTGAGGGTCAGGCGGCAGAGGAAGCCGGTGGCGAGCCCAGCCGTGCCGGACAGAACCGGTTCCTCGCTAGGGTTTCCGGAAGCCGGCGGGGCTTCGTGTCCCGCAGTGTCACCCCCACGGGAGCGGCGCATGACGCACGCACACCGCTCGTTCCAGAAGATGGGAATCTCGTCTCAGAATCGGGGCCTCGATTCACTGTTTTCAGACAAGCGGCAAACAGCAGGCTGATGGGGATCCCTCACCCCAGTTCTGCGGCCTGAAGACCCCGTCTCAGCCCCTCGGTGTGCTCCGGAACGGGCGTGAGCACACTTCCTCCGAGGAGAGCCGGAGGGTCCGTGTCTCCCTTGTGGGCGTGTGCACATCTGTGGGGGGCGGGGAGAAGCAGACCCCCGCTGTGGGGCCGCGACGCTTCGTTTCGGGGCGCCGACGTTTGGATTTTATGTCGTTTTCCTGTGTCACGAAACACTGGTTTTCTCCCCCCAACCGTGTGTAAGCGTGAAAACGGTTCTTAGCTCACGGACTGGCCACAAACAGGCGGGACCGGGCCGAGGTCAGAGCGGAGACGCCCCCCGCGGTGGACGGTGCGGGGCGCGGGGTGGGGAGCCGTCAGAGGCTTGGAAAGTACTCGGGGTGTCTGTTATCGGACGTGGGGCTGGTTTCTCAAGGACGCCGCCAAACGAGCCGTCCGTCGTGAAGCCAGGGTAAGCCGCGGTGGCGGGGCCGGGCCGAGTGGCCGCAGGGGACAGGTTCTTCCGCATCCCGGAAGGTGGAGGCCGGCGGGGAAGGCGCGTGCAGGGCAGCGTGGAGGGGCGCGGCGTGGGGAGAAGGGCGGAAGCCAGGTGCGATCAGCGGCACCCGGTGGTCCACCCCAGTGTTCGGAGCCCACCCCCTCTGCAGCCCACTGCCCCCCGTCTTCCTGCACCGCAGTGCCCGGCTGCCAGGCCTTGGCACACAGCGCCCTTGGCCTACCCCTGACAGACGGGACTGGACAGCCCTGCCTGCTGGGAAACAAGGGGGGGGGGCCTCAGAAGGAACAACTAGCCACCCGGTGCTGGAAAGAGTACTTCGAAAGAGCCCTCATTTGCATGCGGCCATCAGGGTGATGGCTGACGATGAGGGCTGTTCTTGTGGACTGATCAGGCCACCATCTTGGTGTCACTGGAGTAGGGATAGGACCCACGGAGCTTATTGGGGTACATTAGCCAGGACATGGGAATGGAGTCTGATCAGCCTCTGAGATGACCAGGAGACGATGGAGCCACCCTCTGGGTGTGCAGGGGGACAGGTGGTCAGTGTGTGCAGCAGATGGATGACACTGGGGGGGGACGGGTGGTGAGGGTCTGCAGCAGATGGATGACACTGGGGGG
>NC_058415.1:92339332-92357096 GCF_002201575.2 Neomonachus schauinslandi | reverse complement strand
GGGACGGGTGGTCAGGGTCTGCAGCAGATGGAAGGCACTGGGGGGGGACGGGTGGTCAGTGCCTGCAGCAGATGGATGGCACTCGGTCGGGGGGCACAGGTGGTGAGGGTCTGCAGCAGATGGAAGGCACTGGGGGGGACGGGTGGTCAGTGCCTGCAGCAGATGGATGGCACTCGGTCGGGGGGGACGGGTGGTGAGGGTCTGCAGCAGATGGATGGCACTAAAAGACATAGGAGACAAAATGACCAAACACAGGAATGGCCATTGCCTGGGTACTGATTCCAGGAGCATCCTGACTGATCTCAAACTGGGTTGGAAGAAGGTCTGGAAGGAGAGCTCCCAGCAAAAGGAGGACCACAGACAATTGGAGAAAGACTGAGGCAGCCACAGGTGGACACCGTGCGAGAGGAGAGATAACACAGGGAGGCTGGTGTCCCGCCCTAACACGGGTGACCGGGCCTGTGTGCACGTGCTGGGCTCGTCCACCTGTGCAGGAGAGAGCAGCCTCGAGGCCACTGGCTGGACAAGGGCACAAACGCAGTCTTAGCCCGATTTTGTTCGGTCCATCGGCTGAGGACGGTTTTCCCATGGTTGAGAAGACGGTGCTACTGTTCCATGATATGTGAAAATTACAGGACACTCGGACTCCGCAGTCCCCAGATGAAGCTCAGTGGCCGCACGGGCTCGCCGACGGGGCCGGGCGGCGGGGCGGGGCTGTAACCGTGTGCACGCTGTGCTCCGGAACTCTTGAAACGGGTTGTGACCGGCGGTTGTCGTGAGGGTGGACGTGCCCCCTGTAGCTTTCAGGGCCCCCGAGGCCATGCTGAGGTGGAGGCAAGCCCCTGGCCCAGGGTGCGCGTCGCCCCAGGCTGCTGCTGTCCAGGGCCAAGAGCCCAGATGTCACCTTCAAGTCCTTGGTCTCAGGAGGTGACCGAAAAGTTGAATGTGTGCTGGTGTTTGTAGAATTGTGAACCCAGCGGGTTTTCCAAGAGGGCAGTGGACCATCGTGCTGTGCCTCCTGCCAACCCATGGGCGCTCAGGAAGCCCCAGCTCTGGGAGAGCCTCCCAAAAACTGGGGTTCCACACAACTGTGGGGGCCTGAGGCCGCAGGTGTGCCCGGCAGGTGTGTCCCTGCACCTGGCCCCCCCCTCCCCGGGTCTGCCCGTTCAGACCCTCGACTTCCGGCTGCCCTCTCTCCACAGGAGCTACCTGGAGGGGAGTCTCCTGGCGAGCGGGGCCCTGATGGGGGCAGAGGAGCTGGCCCGGTACTTTCCAGACCGCAACATGGCCCTCTTCGTGGCCACCTGGAACATGCAGGGCCAGAAGGTAAGCCGCCCACTCCCACCCGGGTTCTCTCCCGGGGCCTCCGCGCCGCACACTGTCTGCCTGGCCTCTCCCCAACACCTGGGTCACCCAGAAAGCCCCTGCCTCACCCACCTCCCCACTGCCTGGGGGCGGAACACGTGGTTTTCTTACACGTGCATGTTTGTTTTTAGGATAGCTTTAGGCTCAGGGCAGATTTGAAGGGAACAGAGATTTCCCTAGAGCCCCCGCCCCCACGCACAACCTCCCCGTCCACACCCCACCGCTGGGCCGGCCATGACCGTCCGTGAGCCTGCACGGCCTGGTCTGGTCCTTGTCACCTTGGGGTCACCCTGGGTTACGTTCACTCGGCAACTTCTGTGAGGAGGTGACAGCGGAGGCCTCCAGCCGCTCTGCCGAGATGGTGCTTTGTGTCCTGAACGGGCACAGGCCAGAGGTCTGCGCGCTCATCTCTGGCCTGTGCTTCTGGGGCCCCCTGGACGCTGTGTGGGTGGCTTTGTCTCCAGCTCAGCCGTCTCCCCTGGGCCTCCCTCCTCGCGGCAAGGACTGTCCCCGGGTTGGCGGTCTCCATCCCCCACATGTGCTCTGACTTCTGGGGGCCGGGCGTGGACTGCCTAGCACGCCCCTGGTTGTCGTGGTGACATCACAGAAGGCACGTCCCTCCGTACGGTGGTGCCCCAGGCTGGCACGGGGCGACGGGCGCTGCGGGGGAAACAAGGCGGGACCGCCACCAGCACAGAGTTTGGCTGAGGAACCAGGGGCCCTGACGACAGAGGCCCCAGAAGGAGACAGAAGTGATTCTCCCTTGGGCTGAAGGAGGCAGGTGCCCAGGCCAGCGGCACCATGGTCCCTGGGACGCCACCGTGCCTGTCCACGGGACGGCGCTCTCGTCCAGGGCCCTGAGGGCTTGGAGGCCACGACATGCAGCCACAGGGTGGAGGAAGGCTCGCGCGCGGGACCGGGGCGCCCGGCCCGGGCAGCACCCCCCCCACCCGGAGTGTACCTGGGGGCACGGGCCGCGTGGCGAGGGCGCCGCACAGACGTGGGCGTGGCGGTGACCAACTGGGGTGGAGGGCGGCCTGCCCAGACCTGAGGCTCCCCTGGACGCGTCCCACGGGCAGCGCTGGTCCCCGTGCTGCAGGAGAGGCCGGGGCTGCTGGCCCTGCGGGAGCCTCTCGCTACACACGGTTCTTCGCAGGAGCTGCCCCCAAACCTGGACGAGCTCCTGCTGCCCGCCGAGGCCGACTACGCCCAGGACCTGTACGTCGTCGGGGTCCAGGAGGGCTGCTCCGACAGGTAGGGTGCATCCCTGCCCCACGTCTGCCCAGCCCGTCAGCCCCCCGGTCCCTGGCAGCGGCGCTGAGGTGGGCCTTCGGGGCTGGAGCTGCTGCGGCCTGAGAGCCCCGTGTGGGGTGAGGCCGAGGCCGCAGCAGGCCGGGGCTGCCCGCCAGAGCCGCTTCCTGGTCTGTGGGCCGCTCAGAGAACGTAGAATAAATGAGCTTCACTTCTTGTTGACTCACCGCTGATCTAAGAATGGCAGTGAAGAGCTGCGGGAGCCCTGGCTCAAGCCCGAACCCTCCGCGGGGTCCTAGGTCCGCAGTGTCCCGGCAGCACGCCTGGGGTTTGCAGGGTGAGGGCAGCACCCGGGCATCCCACCCCTCAGGAGGGGAAGGGGCCAGGCTCCCGGCCCCCAGGGTAGCGGGAGAGCACCGGCCTGGAACCCGCCCAGGGGCCCTCGTGTTGCCTGTCGGTCCGCCACTCTCCCTGCAGGACGACGCCCGATGGCGCGGCTGTCTGGGCTGCGGGGTGAGGGGTGGCGGGTCTGGGAGGTTCCAGCCCCCTTCCCAGGCTGTCCCGGCTTCCCTGTGCAGGCGGGAGTGGGAGACGCGCCTGCAGGAGACGCTGGGCCCCCGCTACGTCACACTGTACTCCGCGGCCCACGGGGCGCTCTACATGTCCGTGCTCATCCGCAGGGACCTCATCTGGTTCTGCTCAGGTAGGCGGGCCAGTCTGCTCTGCGCCGGCGCCCTGGGCACCCCCACCCAGCGGGTGCGCGCGGGGCGGGCAGGGGCGGCTGTGTCAGCCTCGCCCCTCCATCCCGCAGAGGTGGAGAGCTCCACGGTGACCACGCGCATCATATCTCACATCAAGACCAAGGGGGCCCTGGGCATCAGCTTCACCTTCTTCGGCACCTCCTTCCTCTTCATCACGTCCCACTTCACCTGTAAGTCCAGGCGCTAGGGACACCGCTCCCCCGATGTCCGCGCGGAGAGTCTGGAAGGCAGAGGCCCCGCCCCCCGTGACGGTGTCCTCCGGTAGCGCTCAGCTCCAGTCTGGGCGCTGAGGGGGCTGGTGTGGCGGAGGCCGTGGGGCTCAGGGCGAGAGTACCCGGTGGGGCGGGCCGCCGCAGACGCTGGGGTAGAGCCGGCTGGGGGGCGGTGAGCACCAGGTGTCCCGTGTCCACAAGCCTCGCTGGAGAGGCCCCCCCACGCTCTGTTCTCACAGCCGGGGACGGGAAGGTGAGCGAGAGGCTGCTGGACTATAGCAGAACCGTCCAGGGCCTGGCCCTGCCCAGGAGCGTGCCGGACACCAGCCCCTTCCGCTCCGACGCTGGTGAGCCCCCATCCGCGCGCTGCCGCCTTCTTCTCTGGGTACTTTAGTGAAAGTAAACTTTGAGAGCTTTTGAGAATCCAGGTCAGAAAAGTCTAGAAAGTCACCAGCCAATGGAAATAAAACCGCTGAGGCCTGGCGCTGGGCTCCTCACGAGCTGTGACCCTGTCAGCGCATTTGGCGGCTGCTTTCACGAGGAGCCTGGCCTCGCCAGCCCGGCTCTGCATCCTCCCCCCCGCCCCCCCTCCAAGCCCCCCTGCCCCCTGGCTGCCCCGCGGGACGGCGCCCTGGCGGAGGCAGTGTGCGTGGCAAGTGTGGGCTCCTGTGAGCGTGAGGGTGCCACGCGTCCCCGGATGTCTGTTGCTGTTTGAGAGAGAATCGTGACCCCGACTGTCGACCCAGGAGGCTGCAGGGCACACACCCCCCCCCACGGGCTGCGCCCCCTTCCCTGGGGAGTCCTTGCCTGTGGCTCTGGCCAGACACAGACCAGTCCCTGTCGCTAAGGCATGGTGAGCACAGAGGGCCGGGCTCACACGCTTTCCCATTTTGGCCAGCGGATGTCACCACCCGGTTCGATGGGGTGTTCTGGTTTGGAGACTTCAACTTCCGTCTGAGCGGTGGGCGCGTGGCCGTGGAGGCCATCCTGAAGCAGGACCTGGGAGAGAAGGTGTCTGCCCTGCTCCAGCATGACCAGCTCACCCAGGAGATGAAGAAAGGTGAGGTCTCAGGGAGGAGGTGTGGCCTCCCCACCCCCGAGAAGGCGCAGCCTGTGGGGTTGACGTGGGGCTGTGACTGTTCCAGGGTCCGTCTTCAGGGGTTTCCAGGAGCCGGACATCCACTTCCTTCCATCATACAAGTTCGACATTGGGAAGGACTCCTACGACACCACCTCCAAGCAGAGGACCCCCTCTTACACGGTGAGCACGCCCCTGGCGCCGGCCCGGCTCTGCGGCTGAGGTCTGGGTCCGCTCGCGCTTCTGAACCGTGGGCTGAGGACTGAGGTTGGCTGTGAGGGCAGCGGCCGCGGGCCACGGGGCCTGTGGGGTGCGGTCAGACTCGGGCCTGAGCCGCTCCGGGCTAGTGACTGCACTTCTCCGAGACTGCTGGGGTTGGGGGCGGTGCCCCCCGACAAAGGCCCTTCTGAGGGTCGTCTGCTGGTCCCGGGACAGCGAGGCACACGCCCTGCGCTGTCACTTGGTTGAGCCCCTGGCTCCACCCCCTCCACACTGGGTGCCCGGACACAAGTCCGCACTGGGCTCGGGGGAGGGACTCCGGGAAGAGGCTCTGGGGGGGGCGGGGGATCTGACGCGAGGACTCTGCTCGAGCACAGCCGAGGTGACAGGCACGCAGGCCGAGCCCTGCAGCGAAACTGTGCAGCATCCGGGCCCCTGTCTGTGGGCTCTTTTCTGCAGGACCGGGTCATGTACAGAAGCCGCCACAAGGGTGACATCTGTCCCATCAAGTATTCCTCCTGCCCTGGCATCAAGACGTCTGACCATCGCCCCGTGTATGGCCTGTTCCGGGTGAAAGTGAGGCCGGGGAGAGACAAGTCAGTACCCTGGCCACATGTCCTCACGCGTCCCGCCCTCGGGGCCCCGGGGGCGGGGGGGCGGGATTCCTGCTCTGAAGTGAGGGTCAGGGCTGGCCGGCTCTTTGTGACACGCATGCGGCCGGGCCTGGCCCGGGCTCCGGAGGGGTTTCTGCTCGCGGGCGGCAGTGGTCACGCTCGGTACGCGGCGGGTCCCAGCGGCCTGCAGGGACCGGGCAGCAGAGTCGGCCTCCCGGAGGCTGCGGAAACAGCCGGCCCCCCTGGCTGACACCCTTTCCTCCACAGCATCCCGCTAGCTGCCGGCAAGTTTGACCGAGAACTGTACTTAATAGGAATTAAAAGACGGATTTCCAAAGAAATTCAGAGACAGCAGGCACTGAAGAATCAGCACTCGAGTACTATTTGTACTGTTTCTTGAGGTCTGCCCAAGGACCTCTGGTACCTCCACCGGAAGGTTACTTGATCAAAAGCCCCTAAAGAGGGAAGAGGTTGCTGTGTGGGACTTCTCCCCCTTTTTGGGCTGCCGACGAACCATTGCTCGAGACTGACACGCTTTCTGACCCAGAACCCCATGGGGAGGCCAGTGGTACCGAGGCACCAGTGCCCCCGCCCGGGACGACACCAGCCACGCTCTTTTGTAGCACGTCCCGGCAGGCCCCACGCCGGCCACACGCGCGGTCCCGGGGGGCAGGTGTCTGGGTGGGGCGGGGCCTGGAGCCGCCCGCTCACCCAGAGCCGGGGCTGGCAGCCCCCCAGCAGCCCCTCCAGTGCAAACTGGGAGGTGCCCTTCCCCCTCTGAGCACAGCGGGCCCGGTACCAAAGACGTAAGCTGCTCAGGGTCAGGCGGCTGGGCGGCGGCGGGGGTGGTCTCTGTCCCACGGGTGCACACGAGGACCAAGCCCAGGCCCGGCTGGTCAGGCCAGAGCCAGCCGACTTCCAAGGAGGGAACACAGTCCCGCTGGGACAAGGAGGCCTGGCCTGTTTCAGGGCCGCCTCTGATCTTGGGGGGCTGGCCCGGCCCATCCAGCCATGAAGCCACCTCCCTGTCCTCTTCTGGTTTTGGTGATTTAAGACTGTTTGCATACACGTGGCCAGCCTCAAACAGCATGAACATAAGTAGCGCACTTCCTGGCCTGAGAAAGCAGGGGAAGCTTAGGGTGTCCCCACCACATTCCAGATCTCTTCTTTCTTCGAGGGCTGAGTGCGTGATCGCCCACGATGGCTTCTAAAGACAGGCTCTGAATGTGGGAAAACCAAGGGGCACTCAATCTAGTCTTTCAAATTATTTATTTTTCCATATTTATATTTTTAAATAAATCCATATATTAAATCTTAAGCTCTTTCTGGCCAAAGATTGAGTCCTAGAAAGAGATCATCTGTACACTCAGCCCATTCTCCTGATGTTCTCAGAAAACAAGGGTGTCCAGTTCAATGGCAGGAAGTTCGGGGTACACCGTGGCTCCCCGGGGCCACCTGCTCTGCACCCAGCTGCCACCCCAACCATGGGGCTGGCTGGAGGGGGGCTTTTAAGGGAGAAGGGGACACCCCAGACCTGAGTGGAGGAAATGAAGTCACTTCCACAGGGCGTGTGTACCCCCTTTATTAGTGCCAACTTCCACAACACGGAGCCAGGCATACCCGGTCTCTGACACAGAGGGGAGAGTCTGTTCATGAGAAGGTCCAGTCAACCCCATCGGACTTCAAGAAACGAGATTGTATAAAATTTTACTCAAAAGAAATGTGCCGTTGAGTTTTGAATCATGAATTGAAAACGTCGGTTACAGATTTTTGCAGTGAGGGGGCCTGGAGAGGAGGCATTTTTATGCATCTTCCCAGGCACCATCTCTGACCAACAGGACAAAGCGATGGTGCAGCATGGAGGAGTCTGGTTTGAGACAGGGCTTCGTGTCTGTGGGGATCGTGACACACACCTGAGGGGTCATGGGTCCCAAGTCAGGATACTCCCTTAAGAGCAGCCAGGAGATTTGAGATGAACAGGTTTCGCTTAGAAAGGTCAAAATTCAGATGAATGCAGATATGGGCCAGTCTGAAAACCAGCTTCACTGAGATCGAGAAGCACAAGCATGAGGGTGGTTTTCAAGACCCGGCTCTCATCGCCTCCACGCACTCTGCTCACGCCAGGCCTCCCTTGGGCACCTGCTGAGCCTGCGGCAGCCAGCCCTGAGGGCCACGTGGGGCCCAGAATGGGGAGGGGGCGTGGCTGCATGCCGAGGGGAGCAGAGGGGCCAGGCCATGACAGGGTCCGGGGAGAAGCCAGTGGGGAAGCAGGACAGGCGGGTTAGCACCAGCTTCCAGACCCTGGGTCTGGGCAGCGCTTCAGCTTTTCTGGTCAGAAAAACGCTCTGACCAACATCAACCCGGGCCTCATGTCTTCCCGAGCTCTGTCCCCCACCCTGCACCCCCCACCCCACTGAATGCCTGCAGTGCGGCCAAGCTCCTGCCCTCTACCTCCCTTGGGTGCTGCCCTCCCCCTGGGGTAACCACAGAAACGACAATAGTCCACACTGCTGCCCACCTGCCCTCCAACTCAGGCTAATCTCCCTTGGGCCCCACCCCAGTGGGCATGGAGGGCCTGGCATCCCCGCTGTGCCCCCCCCCCCCGCAAATGTAGTCGTTGGCACGTGTGCTAGAAAGGCACCTAAACAGGATGATGGGCTCCGGCAGAATAAGTGGATTAAATAACTGAAGTAACATTCACGAGTCCATCTCCTCGGAATAGCCCTGCCCTCCTGCCTGCGCGGCCGAGGATGCCGAGGCTGCCAAGGGCTGGGGACAGCAGCGGCCCTGCAGCTACAAGAGGTGGCCCACGTGGGCTCCTGGGGACTCTACACGCATTCACGTTGGAGAACCACAAAGCTAACAAAGCTAGCCCACGTTGCTAGACTCACCGGGCCCTGCGGCACTCCTGACAGCGCCTTCCCCTCCAGCACGCTCCCGGCTTTGCTCTCCCCACCGGCCACCGAGTCTGAGAACCTCGCCTCCCGTCCTGTGCGCTCAGACATGCCCGCCGCAATCAGAACAATTAAAGGACAAGAGGCCTCGCAGTGTTGGGTCCAACTGGACGACCCTCAGGGAGACACCCCGCTTGCCCACTTCCAGCCCTGTTTCAGGGATGCTGCTGAGGGTGAAGGAAAACCGTGCTGAGAAAAACGCTCCACGAAGCAGACCAGGGGCTCCTGCCCTGCCCCGGGGGCTGACTGTGGGGAGACAGTGCGGCACTGCTGATCTCCAGGGGCGCAGGACGACAGGAACAACGCTGACCTGCTCCCCAACAGCAGTCTGCCTTGAACCTTCTTGCACTTCGCTGGTTTCTAGCCACAGTGAGGGCAAACCTTTATTCCACCGAGTGGCTTATTCAACAGCAAAGAACCAGAAACTGAGCTGTGCTCGGCGACATTAAATTTGTTCAAGAGTCCCATGGTTTGCACCGTTTATGAGTCTTTGCACTAAACTCACACCCAGAGACATGTACGATCACACGCGACTCCCGCAGCCGCAGTCGGGCGGCCTCTAGCGGAAGAGCCGGTAGATCCTGGGCAGGCGCCCGTCTCTGCTGGACAGCGCCGCCTGGATGTGCTCGTAGGCCGGCAGGTCGCTCAGATCGCCCAGGGCCGCCACTGCGGGCTTCCTGCGAAGCATCTGAGAGGCAACTCTCCGGATGTCTTCCGGCTTCACGCTGCCTGGCACAGGGGACAAAAACACCTCAGGGGATTGCCCGCCTCCTGCACGGACTCCGTCTCCGGGTGTGGCTGCGGCCCCTCAAGGCCCTGGGGGTCTGAGGCCGGGCTGCAGACTCCACAGGGTCCAGATTCAGCTGTGGGGACTATACTGTGAGTCAGGGTGAAGTATCGGGTTTTTCTTGGTAAACGGAAAAGTACCAGTGGTTTAAAAGAATTTTCAAATGTAGACACGTTCCTGCCCAGAGAAGTTGACACATCTATAATGGAACAGCTCCTTGTCTACAGAGCTACCCACATGGAGGGGCTGCGGGGCTTCGTAGGGGGGCAGCCGCTTGCGCAGCCTAGCCTCCCCAAGAGGGACCTGGGTCCACAGCTTGTGTGGGCACGAAAAGCGCACCGTGGGAACACACTGACCAGTAGCTTGGTTTTGCTACAGAAGACGAGGCCTTAGGGAGATCGGGTACTGTTGTGCTCCATGGTCTGAGGGGCTCCCCGGGGCGGGGGGGTGAGGATGCACCCGCGGACGGGATGCATGCTGGAGCCGCCACGAGGTAACAATCGTCACCAAAGAACCACCGGCCTAACCCTTGTGGGGTCACGGACACTTTGAGGAGCTGATGGAAGCATAGACTCGTCCCCCAAAGCAGGACACACAGGAAAATTCAAGGATTTCCTGCAATTCACCCACAGGAGACCATGGAAACCTGGGCTCAAGTCACAGAGGGCGCCACCACGCGAGCCCCGTGTGGAGCGTTTCCGTCCATTAGCTTACCGAGTCGGCTTAGAAACCCGGAGCAGTGGTGAAAGGCCCCTTTATAGGGGGTGAAAAGCTGGGGTCACAGGGGTCGGTACTCAGGGACCCGAGGCAGGGCTGGTCCAGGGTGAGGGCTCACGGGTCCAGGAGCCACGAGTAAACAGGTCTGTGGCAGTCTCCTGGGAGGGAAAGGAGGGAGCCCGATCTGGGCCCCCAGCATGGTACTCACGGATGAGCGCGCACAGCTCGTGGGGCAGCTTCCTGGAACGGGTCGCCAGCACCTGTCTCCCTACATCCTCAAAGATCACAGGCCTGGACTCCAGGTTCATCATGAGCATGGACATCAGCTGCGTCTTGGCCCGCTCCAGCTCCACCTGGGATTCAACCACCAAGTCACACGGTTCAGTTCACAACAGCTCACACACCGTCACCCTGTAAAGGCCACGTCACAAGGAAGACAAATCCCAAGAGTCAGGGGCTCCACGCTGAACCCAGGCACAGGGCCCAGGCAACCCTGTTCCCTGTGCCCCCGGGGAAACTCTGAGGGGACCAGCTCGATCTACCAAGTCTAGGCCTCAAGCCTCTGTGACCAGGGGTGAAACTGATGACGTTGGGACTTCGGCAAGTTTCATCCACAAAGCTCAGCGTGAAACCGGAGGGCACGGAAACACGGCTGGGTGAGAGACCGGAGTGGCCGGCGAGAGCAGCATACACGTGCTGCAAGACAGACCAGCTGCGGAGATTCCGTGTCACCGTCTAAGCAAGAAGACTCCTAATTGCAGACGAGTCCTTTCTACTTTGCCAACTCCGGGCAAATACTTACAACTTACCTCAAATTAGCTTCACGTTAACGGGAAGTACTTCCTAGCAGGCCACTAATGGAGCCCCCCCAACGGATTTTTAAATACATTTTTGTAAAATTACTTTTTTGAAATACTTTTTTTAAAAAACTTTTTCTGACTAAAAAGGGAGCATGTGATTATTGCAAGAAGCAGGGACTGAGCAGGAAAGATCTATAGGTGAAGGCCGTGCGCCAACCCTCAGAGGCACTCAGCCCACACGCTGGGGCTCTCCTCCAGGCCTTCTATGCGCGTGCATACGGAACCTGCTTATTTGTACCAGGGCTGGTCCACGAAGAAACAAGATCTCTAAATATGTAAGCTGACAAAAACTAAGCCAAACAAACGAGGAAACAAAGACTCAGGTTAAAACACAAAATGGAGTTCAGGGTGCCAGGCAGGCTCAGTCCACAGAGCACGTGGCTCTTGGTCTCGGGGTTGTGAGTTCCAGCCCCATGCTACGGGTAGAGATTACCTTAAACCTAAAATCTTTAAAAACAGAACAAAACCAAAAAAGCAAAACAAAACATAAAATGGAAGTTAGGAGAGAGCTCGAGAACCACCCCGAGAGGCCTGCTCATCCTGTGTGATGTGGCTTTAGTTCCCATGGTTCTGCAGGGTGGTTGAAAAGGACACACGAGACCGCTCTGCACCATTTCTTCCAGGAGGGCCAGGGCCAGGGCCAGGCAGGTGTGAGCAGGCCCAGTGCTGGCGGGGCAACGACTGTTCTCGGTGCTAAGACCAGGGAGCAGGGGAGGAGCTCAGCTGCAGGCCTGGCTCACCCCGGGGCTGCACTGTTCTGGCTGGGATGTTGGCGGTGCTGGGAGCACAGAGGCCAGCCACCCCCACACCGTGTTCTCTAACCTGCTGACACCGTGGGGATGTCTGGAGTCGGCTCTGTGTCATTTCTGTGCTATACTTACCACATCCACAGTTCCAGCCATTAAAATAAATTCCTTTGTGAGGATTTCCACCATTTCTCGAACCTTTAGGGAAGAAGGTACAGATGAAGAGTGTGATCTGGACCTAACAGTCTGTCTCTTCCAATTCAATGACACCCCTGCTCCGAGAAACCAGCTCTGCATCCTGAGACACGAGCTGCACGGGAAGCAGAGGCCGCCCGCTTCGGGGCTGGCCCTCACCTGTCTGGGGTCGGCGCTGGCGTGCACGCACAGGAGGCCCGTGTCCTCATAGCTGTGGTGGTACGAGGTTGCGTTGTACATCCAGTGGTGCCTGTAGGGAGCAGGGACAAAGGGACACCTGGAAGGTGGTGTCACAGTCCAAAAGCACCTTCGGCTGGGCCTGGTGACCCTGGGGACAGCCAGGTGAAAAGAATCCAACCTACCTGTTGAGCACATTAAGGTAGAGCCTGGTAAACATGCCTTTGCCGGGCCCACCAGCTGAGAAGGAGCCGCCGCCCCCCATCATCATGTTCAGGACGGCAAAGGGGATGAAATCTTCCTCCTGCGGGAGACATGAGGGCAGAGGTTTGCCGGCAGGTGACCTCTGGCTCTAGGATGTGGTAGGACCCGGCTGGGACGTACCAAGAAGGAACAGCTCTCCAGTCCTATCATGATGTGCGTGAGCTCGGGGAACGGGGCAGGGCCCAGGCTGACGTTGGACATGTCTCTTTCCAGCTATAAGCAAAGAGAGTGAACAGTGTACCCACACAGAAAGCAAGCAGGCCTGAAAAACCTCTCAGGCCAGATCAGCCTAAAAACAGTTCTACTGGGGCGCCTAGGTGGCTCAGTCAGTTGAGTGTCCAACTTTTGATCTCAGGGTTGTGTGTTCAAGCCCCACATTGGGCTCCGTGCTGGGTGTGGAGCCTACTTTGAGAGAAAAAAAATAGGCAAAGACCCCATCATGGTTCTATAGAAATCATATACGAACATCAGTAAACTCCCTCTAGAGGAAAGAACGATCCTTTAACCTTCCAGTGAAGCTAAACTCATTTTTTTTTTTTTTTTTAACATTTTACTCATTTACTTGAAGAGGAGAGAGGGAGAGAAAGAGAGCACAGAGGGAGAGGGAGAAGCAGGCTCCCCGCTGAGCAGGGAGCCCGATGCAGGGCTCAACCCCGGGACCCTGAGATCATGACCTGAGCTGAAGGCAGATGCTTAACCACGGAGCCACCCAGGCGCCCCTAAACACATTCTTAACAAGCTCTCAGCTTTAAACAAGGAACACGTCCTGCCCTGATACCACAACGTGTATTATGGTAAAGCCAAGAATACACAGCTCATTCTAATACCTGTGCGATAAAGCTAAGAACGTACCAAAAACAAAGTAAATAAAGTACACATACCCGATCTCGGCTTTACCTTGACAACCCCCCCAGTGTACTGTGCTACCGATCTGTCGACGTCCACAGCCCTCTCACATCCCCAGGCCGGTCGGGTTCCCAGGAGGTACTTTCTGGCACATTCCACCAGGTGCTCATGCTCCACCCCGACTCCAGCCAGCACCATGCGGTCAGGGGTGTAGTAGTTTCTCAGGTACGAATGAAGCACTTCTCGATCGATCTTTGCTATGTTTTCTGTGGGGCAGAAACGGTGGAGGCCAACTGTGTTTTCCCGATAAGCAGCCTAACAAAAGAAAGGAGAAACACAGGTGGCAGAGAGGCCACGGCCAGGTCTCCCCGCTGCGGAGCTGGGCCTGCCATGACCCCAGCTGTGGCAGGAAAAGCCCACGGTTGCTTAGCTTTGCTAATCTGGCAAGAGCAGTTTCGTCTGCTTACAAAAGCAGTAAAGTCTCTCTCTCCAGAACGAAGTCTCAAAAAAACCCCACTTAAAATAAAAAAATCATTCTGGAAATGGATCAAGACTTTATTACTCTTATTACTGTAAGAATGAGAATGTGAAAAACTTGCATAACTTGCAGGTTTGAAAATTAAGAATCTTCTGTCCACACCTCTAACCTGTGAACGGCCTCAGGAAGGCAGATGGGCCCTCTCAACTATGCTGCTGTTGGGAGGGCCGCGGAGGCGGGTGCTTGCGGGCTTTCTAGTACCTCATGAATCATCTCTGTGAGAAGCGGTTCTGGGTCAGGCCGCATGTCAAGGTCCTCCAGCTCAAATTGGACAGCCATTCGTGTCATCTCAATTTCTTCATCTGCAAAGAACCCAGACAAGGCTCAGACTATACCAGCCAGGAGGGAAATGGCACTGGGCCTGGGCTGCCAGGCTGGGCC
Organism: Neomonachus schauinslandi; assembly: GCF_002201575.2. NCBI lineage: Eukaryota > Metazoa > Chordata > Mammalia > Carnivora > Phocidae > Neomonachus > Neomonachus schauinslandi. Next base: position 92,343,131 of record NC_058415.1, on the reverse strand, counting down.
AAGGGTCATCGGCTTGCAGACACTGGCAGTCTCCTCAGCCTTCATCTGGGGTAGACCTGGGGGCACTTGTGTGAGCGAGGGGGCAGGGCCTAGAGGCACTGGGCCTCTTGTCCGGCTCAGCCACCTGGACCTGCCCCGAGCCCCGGCTTCCTTCCCAGGAGAGGCACTCAGGCCCCTGACCCGTCTCCCCCAGAGGACTGCTGTGAGGATAGTCACGTGGAACGGGAAGGTGCTTACAAAAGAGGCACCATCCGGCATCACGGCTGCCACTTCATCAGCAACCTGGAGTAAGTACCAGAAGGACTACAAGGCCAGGCGACGTGACCAGAGCGCAGCCAGGGCAGCAGCAACGGGCAGCAGGGCCCGCTCTGGCCCACCGCGGGCACGGAATTCAAAGTCCTGCCACCACCAGGCCAAGGAAGGGGATGGACACAGGGACGTGGAAGCTTCTGGGGGCACACCAGCCTGGTGTTTAAAGACAGTCTGAAACGCCTTTCAGAAGTGAAAGACCCAGGGCCGCCTGGCTGGCTCTGTCAGAGGAGCATGCGACTCCTGGTCTCCGGGTTGTGAGTCTGAGCCCCATGTTGGGTGTAGAGAGTACTTGAATTTTAAAGGAAAAAAAAAAAGGAGAAATGAAAGACCCAATTTAACTAACAACGTTAAAAAGCACAGAGTTATGTCAAAGTACTGAGCTCACTGAAGGACTTTTCTGACCATCAGTGTCATTTCCAAGGAAGTCGTGCCAACTCACTGGTAGCTGACCTCGAGGGCTGCATACAACGCTCTTCCTCAGGGGCAGCGCTTCCACGTGCCTCCCAAGGGCCCAGCCCCCAGCCCCCTCATGCGGCCCCGGGCCCACCTGTGAGCCTGGGGTGCAGGACCACATCAGCGAGCAACCCAACCACCGTGTCCAGGCCTTTAGAGTCAGCAGACACAGCATACATGGTGGTGTCCCTGGAAAGAAGCAACGACGTGAGGCACTGAGGTCACCACGGGTACACACCAGCAGGGGCCATTACCTGGGGTGCAGCCCTCTGCCAGATCCGCGAGCATATTGGGGACAGGGCCTGCTGCATCCCTAGTGCCCAGCTGGCAGTCTCTGGGTATTGCCTGGCGCTCCAACGGGTTCTCTTCTCTAAGTGCTGCTGCCTGCATATTTCCCCCACCAAATTCTACACCCAACCCGGCCTAGGCCAGGCTCACTTCTCACCCCTAACCTCCACAAACCTCTCCAGGGCGTAGGTTTCAGCGGGACTCTGACCAAGGATAAGAACCACGGTTCCACGTGGATGCAAAATACGATGGCGTACCTTGACGTCTGGCAGTCACAAATACCCCCGTGCTTTTCCAACGTAAGCAAAATTTCATCTTTGCTGTTAAATCGATCCGTCGACTAGTAAAGATAAATAAGTAAACCTAAATACGCAATCCAAAACAACCTCTAAAATATGTTCTTTGAGAAAAAAATGTGTTTACTTCGAAAACATGTGAAATCAAATTATCTTTTAACCTAAATATCTTTTAGTAGGATTATCTGAGCAGCTTAATCACTTATTAAAATAACCATTCTAAAAAAATTAAAACTTGATAGATTCTTCCCAAGTATAGGTTCAAAGATTACAAACAGGACACTGACCGAAAATGCCAATTTTTCCAAAAAGTGAGCAATTCCACTAAGATATTTTGCTTCATATCTTGATCCTGAATTAACAAGAACTGGCAATAAAAAGAAAATTGACAGGTTAAACCAAACGTTGAAAAGGGGAGGTTTTAGGGGGATTTAATCAAGAGAAACCTTTAAAACTGAACGTGATCAGACAGGCTGACCTAATTACGTGAGGGTGATGATGTGTCCACTACCTGGGCTACGTCCCCACAGCTGCACACCCACGTTGACACTGATGGAGTTGATGCTTCATATTTATGGTGGAAAAGTGTTAGATTTCTATGAAGGTGGAAAGGGGAAAAAGCCCACCGCCAACATGGTGGTTCATGCTTTGTGTATTGTTTCCAGGGTCTACGCCGTACTTTTCCACTCAGAACACAACTCACAGACGACGTATAAAGCGTAACAATCAACTGACGCACGTGGGCACGAAAACAAACGGGATGACCCACACCACCACCAACAGTACTTACTTCCTACCGTACAAAATTGTCCAAATTTGTTTTGGGAGGCCACGCGAAGCCCATTATCCAGCATGGTGACTTTGGTTTCAAACTTTTCCTGTCCATCAACTGTAGCAAAAACAGGCTCAGGCACCCCGGGTAAGGGGGATGAGAGCGGGATGTTGGGATAGGCACCGCCACTACTGAACGGCCTGTGCGGAGGAGCTCCGGACCTAGACGGAGGAGAGACCCAGTTACAACAGACCCGAGACCACGGGGCCTGCGGCGACCGTCTGGGCCCGGTCGGTCACGTCCTGTCCACGTCAAAGCCGGATGCGCCCCTTTCTGTAGATTCGTTTCTACACACCCCAGGACAACACGGGTGTGATCGGGAACACCACTGCTGGGTACAAACCCCGGCTCGGCTCAGGGGCGTGGGCGAGCTGGTCGGGTCTGGGCCTTAACTTCCACCTCTCCTAAGGCAGTGACAGCCCTGCACGCCGCCGGCAGCCGGCGCGCTAAAGCTCTTTCGCACACGCAGCCCCACCGGAGCCCAACAGAAGCCAAACCCCTGCGCGGGCCCACAAGGCCCCGGCCCGGACTCCAGCTCGCTCTCCAGCCGCCGCAGGGTCCCGGTCCCAGTCCCAGGGGCCGCTGGTCCCCGCCCCAGCACGCCCGGCTCCTTACCGCCAAGGCTCCTGCTCTTCCCGTCCGGCCTGCTCCCACTGCACTCCCCCCAGCGGCTGCCCTTCCCTCGCTCCTCATCTCTGCGGCCCCTCCGCACTCCCCCTCACGTCAGACCGTCCTGCCACCCCCTCTGCCGCCCGACCCCACTTGCCCAAGTTGGAAGCGTTTACCCGACCGCTCCCGCTTCGCCCGCGCCCCCGCCCGCGCCCGGCGCCGGCGTACACGCAGGGGCCGCCCCCAACCGTGGCCCGAGGGGACGTGCCTGAGGCCAAGAAGGCGGGAGAGCGAGTGGGGGCGGAGAGGGCGCGACGGCCCGAGGCACGGAGGCCCCGCGGGCTCGGCCTCACAAGGGGCCCGCGGCAGGACCGGGCCGCGGCGGAGAGGACACGTGGCCTCCGACGGGCCCCATCGGCCCGGGAGAGATCAGGCGAATGGGGCTCGGGCCCGCACCCGGGGCCCCCGGCAGGGAAGCGCCCTCAGCGCCCCGGAGACAAGGCCGGGGTCCCGAAGCCCGGGCCCGAACCAGCGGCGCCGCGTCTGCGCGTGGGGAAGCCAGAGGTTGAGCGTCCGGTCGGACGCCCGCCGCCCCGGCCCCCGGCCGGCCCCCGGCGCGCAGCCGGCTCACCTCAGCCGCGCGCGGCGCCACGAGCCCGAGCCGCGCAGCAGCAGCCGCGCCGTCGCCAGGACCATAGCCGCCATCTTGGGTCTCCGCCCCCTGCTTCTGTCGTCACTTCCGACCCCGCCCCCGACGCCCCGCCCCTACGGCGCCAGCCCTCGGCGTTCGGGCGCTCGCTTCCGGTGCCGGGAGCGGAAGCCGCAGCGAGAGGCTGGGAGCGGCGGCCGGGCGGCGGGCGACGAGGGTGGGCGGCTCGGGCCGCGGCCGGGGCGGAGCCGGGGCCATGGAGCCGCCGCTGCCAGGCTAGGGAGGGCCGGCGCTGCCGGGCCCGCGGCGATGGCGGGCTATGCGCGCCGCCCGGGCGTCCCCCCGCTGTCGCGAGCCCGG